>NC_086449.1:76251486-76551486 GCF_028390025.1 Pseudophryne corroboree | reverse complement strand
GGGATCATCACTTATCCATATCTGGTAAATAATATTATATTAAAGTGACTGCATTGGACTGGAGGTTGTCCTAGCCAAACATTTCTGGAACCACATAACAATATATGAGTGGATTTGATATCAAGATCCGGTACAGGGAGGTGTTCATATATGATTTTAAGTTATATATATAAATAGTGTACAATATATAATAATATATACCCTTCTATGTTTTTTATGAGTTTATGGAATAAATTGTGACTCTTTTTTAAAACAAACCGTCCAATTTGTATATGCACTATCTTTAAAGCCAGCGCTGGTTCATTTATTTTTTTCTACATTTATTTCATTCATTTATATTTTTTTCTATTTGGAATAGTAACCGGTGGCGCGCGAAGTGGAGCGAGACACCGAGCCCGCGAGGGCCCAATGGTGCATAGATAAAATGAAACCTCTAATGGTGCATCGATAAAATGAAACCTCTAATGGTGCATCGATAAAATGAAACCTCTAATGGTGCATAGATAAAATGAAACCTCCAATGGTGCATAGATAAAATGAAACCTCTAATGGTGCATAGATAAAATGAAACCTCCAATGGTGCATAGATAAAATGAAACCTCTAATGGTGCATAGATAAAATGAAACCTCCAACGAACGGAGTACGGATAAAACATTTAGGTGCTGTAAGGGCGGAAGTTATCTACTGCCCTCTCATTATGTCACTTCCAGGTCCTCATCACGAAGGGAAAATATACACAACCCTATTCTATATCCCCCTCTTCATCACTCCTTTCTCTCTTTCTCCTCCTTTCGTCCCTCCTCTCTCTCTCTCTTGCCCCTCTTTTCCTCCCTTCTCTCCCTCTCTATTGCTGTCTCATGCTGTCTGCACCTTCTCCCTCTTTAGTCATCAATTCGGCATTACTCCGATGCAGGGACAGCTGATAATAAATAGATCCAACAGTGTTCTCAGTTGAATTTGGAGAGGGATCTATGTTTCCCCGTTTCTATCCTTTGGATATTTTTCCGGTAATCACTGCTGAGCCGTTTCGCAACTGGAAGAGATTGCCTGCACTGGGAGAGGCTGTTTTTGATGAGTTTAATTGCCCAGAAAGTAAATCCAAATACAATAGCTGCAAAAAGCAGCTATGAAGAATCTTACTTTATCAGGGCTTGCCGCATTATTTATTTAATAGGCCCCTCAGACTCTCTCACTAGTCTTCCTTCTCTTTCTTCTCACCGATCTTTCTGTCCCTTTTTCTCTCGTTCTAGCCCCCTCTCTCTTCACCTATATGTGGATCATATATAGTGTTCCCTCTTCAGTTCCTCTCTCCTATCACTGACCTATGATCTGTCCCCTCTCATATCTCTCTAAACAAGACATACACTGAACATCCCGTGAGCTGCAGGGGCTGCTGGGAGGGATGCTATTGGACCTCTAGCAGGAATTAATAGCAGAAATGCCCAGAGGCTTTCATTAGGCAATGTCATCTCTAGATGGCATTGCCTATTGGGTCCGTCCAAGCGTGGAATGTTTCGGATTAATTCTTCTACGCATGAGACGTTTGTCTGCTAAACTATTCACGACTGTTCTAGTGAATGTTTTATGACTTTTCAAAGCTTATGATAAAGAAAGTAAAACATTTGCACATTTTTCTTTAAATTAAAACTTTTAATTTTTCTCCATTTTCTATAATTGCAATTGAAAAAATTTTTTTTTTTGTCTCAGTGCCAAAACAAGTGTGTCCACCTCTCTCACCCCTCTTTCTTGCTCTTCTTTCTCTACTCTTGTCCCTACACCTCGATTCTTCCCCAATATAATCTGCTCCACCTCACCCTCAGGCAAACCCATTGTCTCCTGGCTATGTCCATTATAAGACGTGTAAGGTCCGCAGCATCCGTGCTGGGACTCTGGAGAAGCTGGTGGAGAACCTCCTGGTGGAATTCCAGGGCAGCGATCCTGGGTATGTGCCCACCTTCCTGAGTACCTACCGTGCCTTTACCTCACCTGAAAAGGTCCTGGAGCTGCTGCTGGACAGGTGGGGCAACACACCCTCCTCTGGGCTGTCCTTCCTGTCTGACCTGAGATGCCTCTCTGTCCATATTTACCTCCTCTCCTTAACGTATCTTCAACTTCTTCCTTGTTTTCCGTTGGGTTGGCTGTGTCTATATCTATATCAGTGGTCCCCTAACAGTTCATGTTTTCCAGAACTCCTAGCTGGTGCACAGGTGCATTCATTACAATATGACATACTATAAAAGAACCACAGGTGGTCTGGAAAACATGAACTGCTAGGGTTCTTGAAGATGGAATTTGGCCTCACCTGGTTTATAGTATGTGGCAGAAGCTGCTACAATAATTGTGGAAAGCAATGGCATTATGTTTAGTGACCTCTCCTCTTGCTAAATTGTCCCCACTGCCTGGTATTTCCCAGTAATTCCACTCACTTTCAGTCAATCATGCACATGCTTTCATTGTCTAACTTGCAATTCACAAATGAAAGTTCATGCTTGATTGGTTAAGTTTAAGTGTATATCTGCACTTTAATGCAGTGTTAAGAATTGAGCCCCCCTGATTGTCTTTTCTTTCACAGGTGTCTGGAAAAAGTCAGTGACAAGGAACCTGTACGCCATGGAAGCTCGGTTCCAGAGACCGGAACCGTACAGAGGTCAGTATCTTAGCTCCAAGCAATGAATTTCAACACTATAAAATATTCATAATCTTAACGTGTGAGCTAAGCTATAATGTCATTTGTGTAAATAATCACTTGTAGTTAAATCTCCCTCTGTTTCAAATACACAGTGCTCAGCATACACCATGCAGGGGACTGTAACACCCCACCTCATAAACCACAGTCAGACACTTATCGCAAGCTATTTGCTTTGTGTTGCAAGCCTAGTAATTCTTACTATCTGAAGCTAGCTATGATTGTTAGTTTAAACATTTGCAATGAATCAGATCTATATAGCGTGCAGCCACACGCTACATACTGTAGATCTGCTTAGCTGCAATGGTGTGAATAAATAATTACAACTAGCTTCATATAGTTACAAATAAGCAGGAAAAAGTAGCTCCATGTGAAAAGAGTCTGACTGTGATGTATGAGGTTGAGAGTTTGAGTCCCATTTATGGTATGCTGTGAACTGTCTGTTTTAAATACATACTGTACTGTATGTTCAGGAGCCAATCAAATGAGCCTCCTCCCACCCCACTGCCCTAAATACATGAGTTGAACATTGATAAAAAAAAATTCAGATGGTGAGGAAACATTGGATCGTCCCCATTAGCCATCACAGAAACTGGGAAAAGTCTCTTTGTCTCAAAGAAAGAAGTAAATGAACTCAGATTTCTGTGTACTCAGAAACACTCTTTCCCCCTGGCATGCACTGCTATAGTGAATGCATGGGAAGCTTTTCTATATGTTTGTGGATTTTATTGCCAGGTGTTTTATAGTGGTGGTCCTAGCATTTAGTTGTTGCATGCAGAGCTGGGACCTTTGCTGATCACCTTCAGTGTAGCTGCCGTGAATGAGATCTGGCTACTGATTGGTTACTAGAATAATTATTTAGTCTACTGCTTCATTATGAGGTTCATTGATGAGGCTGACACCAGCATGCTTAATATTAGGAAATGTCATTCTCTCTCAATTTAGGGTGGTCCGTGGCCTCCTCCAGACGTGGTTAGAAAGGCACCCTCAGGACTTCCGTGACTCTCCACGTTGTCTCCAGCTTATCTCCTCTTACCTAAACCGAGACAGCCGGGAGACCCCCAGCCAGCTGCTTCGCCTCCTCAAAAGCCTAGAAGATGAGGGGACACAAGACCCCTCAGAGAAGGGTAAGGGTGGTCCATGCTGAGAACTTCCACTCCATGCGGTCTATGCATTATACTGACTGTATCTTCCTTCTATTAGAGTGGCAACTTATAACTCGGCCAGCAGAGGGAGACAGTGAGGCCTCTGGGAATACCATTACCCTATTATCATACCCGCCCCAGGATGTGGCAGAGCAGCTTACACTGATAGATGTGGTAAGTACATGTGCCATACGAGCAGTATATCAATCTTCACAACCTTCACATAACTTTAATGAATTGCCCTTCTGGCTTCACTGTGTTCAATAAAAAGGTTTGTATCATCGGGTCGGGTAGACCGCCGGTCACATAACTACATCCCGTATCATCTAGGCAGTGCTCTTATATTTTCAGTCTATGTGGATATGAGACAGAACTACTTTGTGGACAACTGGACATATCTGTGTAAAATGCCCAGGACATTGTTTATTTGTGTCATATTAAAGGGCAGTTTGGGAAAGAAATCACAGAAGTAATTTAGCAGTACATGTAATAAATATTACATGGGACCGCACACAAACTGATATACTAAAGTTGTCTGAAGGTGGAATTTTTTTAATTCTTTTAAATCTTAGTGGAGCATTATAGCCCGAAGGAGTCATAAGCAATTAGCCTGGCCCAGTGGGACGGTGGCCACAGTTCTATAACCCCGATCCACCATGATCATGTCTTATAGATGGAGGATTGTTTTCCAGGGAGTTACAATGTCATCAGAGTAGATTTAATCAAACAGAGTGGATGCCAGTTTTATGAATGTTGGATGACAACAAAAAATAAAATAACATGCTGCACCTCAATAACATAACAATTTAGGGGTACAGCGTGTAAAGAAAGAAGGTTTGGGAGGTCTACAGCAATAGATGATTATATTAAGGGGTATATTCAATAAGAGTCGGGTCCATTCCAATATGCAGTTGTCAGAATGGACCCGACAACCCCTATTCAAAGAGCGGCCAAATCCGACTGTCGGATTTGGCCGCTCCCGGTGTCTTGTCCCGCCACTGCTGTCAGTGGCTGCCGGGTGCGCTGACAGCAGCGGCGGAGGGATCTGTCAGCGTCGCCGGGAAGGGAAGGGGGCGGGGGAGAGCTGTCAGCGGCTGCCGTGATAGAGATGTCTGCGGTGGTGGGGGCAGCAGCGGGAGAGCAGCGGAGGAGGGGAGACGGAGAGGATGAGACGGGGCGAGCAGCGGCTGTATCAGAGGAGGCTTCCACCCCGCTCCAGCAAGCGGGACCTTGCTTGCTGGAGCCGGGTGGACGCTGCCGCTGGGTTCCTGCAGCGCTGCTCCCCCGTCTCCTGCTCTCAGATCCCTCATCTCAATCAGACTGTTTTTAAAGTCAGATTGAGATTGTCGGAAACGAGGCTAAAACCTGTCGGGTTCCGCAATGCACAATGCTTCCGACAATGCTGAAGCCGCCGATCAGCGTGTATTCTGACAGCATTCCGACAAGTCGGGTTTCCCAACTTGTCGGAATAAACGGGGCCCTAATGAATAGGTCGGAACCCCTTCCGACCTAAAACTGTCGGAAGCTGCTGTCTTTCCGACAAGACGGCAGCTTCAGACAGTTATTGAATTTACCCCTAAGTAAGCAACTTCTTTTCAAGAGAGGTGACTTCCGAGCAATCCCATTGTAAATGTCAGTCCTTTGAGTCAATGGACAATGAAAATTTATTGCATGAATAGACCAAGTGTTAAGGTTCCGTACACACTATGCAATATCGCATACGATCCGGCTGATTTCGACCGGTCCGTTGCGATATTGTATAGTGTGTACTCACGATACAGGATACGATCGACGTGCGATATTGCTTACGAGGGCCAACATGGCCCCACTCCTCCCCCTCGTCACAGCCAACATCGGCAAGTGTGTATGCACTTGCCGATGTCGGGGCCCCAACGCAGATGATGTCGCATCGAGCGAACATTGTTCTGATGTGTACACAGAAAGAACCCTGCTTACAAACCAACTCTTTCCCCTGTATTGGAGCTCATCAGTGCAGAAAGTCCAGCACCTACTTAGTTGTATGTCTGATCACCCGTGCTACACTTCCTGTACACAAAGGATCCCATCTATACCCCTATGTATTCTGGATCCCAGTGTCCCCTATGAATGATTGAGAAATAGGAGCAGAAAGATGATAGTATGGAGGTATACTGCACCGCACAGTAACTAAACCTAGTCTACATACACCACAGTCACACAGCTACAAATCACACTCCCTGGCATTGTTCTTGGAGGAACAGTCTTTGTGTAAGTACATACCTATACCATGCACCAACGTCCCCCGTCCTTACTACACTACAGAACGTCTGACCTGCAGATACTGCCAGTGACAATTAAGTGTGCCGATTGACATCAAAGTAATTAACAGTGCTTATTGCGCAGACGGAGCTTATTGCACTGGTGAATTATACAATGCCTGAGATAATAGTGTTCTCCCCCCACCAAGTGCCGGGCACACATAATACACTGCCCTCCAGGCGTGATGAAAGCCGGGTCTATGGAGGGTGTGCAAAAGTCTTATTTCTCTAACGTCCTAGTGGATGCTGGGGACTCCGTCAGGACCATGGGGATTAGCGGCTCCGCAGGAGACAGGGCACAAAAAGTAAGCTTTTAGGATCACATGGTGTGTACTGGCTCCTCCCCCTATGACCCTCCTCCAAGCCTCAGTTAGGTTTTTGTGCCCGTCCGAGCAGGGTGCAATCTAGGTGGCTCTCTTAAAGAGTTGCTTAGAAAAAGTTTTTAGGTTCTTTATTTTCAGTGAGTCCTGCTGGCAACAGGCTCACTGCTACGAGGGACTTAGGGGAGAGAAGTGAACTCACCTGCGTGCAGGATGGATTGGCTTCTTAGGCTACTGGACACCATTAGCTCCAGAGGGAGTCGGAACACAGGTCTCGCCCTGGGGTTCGTCCCGGAGCCGCGCCGCCGACCCCCCTTGCAGATGCTGAAAATTGAAGAGGTCCGGAACCAGGCGGCAGAAGACTTTCAGTCTTCATCAGGTAGCGCACAGCACTGCAGCTGTGCGCCATTGTTGTCAGCACACTTCACACAGCGGTCACGGAGGGTGCAGGGCGCGGGGGGGGGGGCGCCCTGGGCAGCAATGTATAATACCTGTATGGCGAAAAATACATCACATATAGCCCTTGAGGCTATATGGATGTATTTAACCCCTGCCAGACATCACAAACTCCGGAGAAGAAGCCCGCCGAAAAGGGGGCGGGGCCTATTCTCCTCAGCACACAGCGCCATTTTCCCTCACAGAAATGCTGGTGGGAAGGCTCCCATGCTCTCCCCTGCACTGCACTACAGAAACAGGGTTAAAAACAGAGAGGGGGGGCACTGATTTGGCGATATGAATATATATTAAATGCTATAAGGGAGGAACACTTATATAAAGGTTGTCCCTGTATAATTATAGCGTTTTGGTGTGTGCTGGCAAACTCTCCCTCTGTCTCCCCAAAGGGCTAGTGGGTCCTGTCCTCTATCAGAGCATTCCCTATGTGTGTGCTGTATGTCGGTACGTGTGTGTCGACATGTATGAGGAAAATGTTGGTGAGGAGGCGGAGCAAATTGCCTGTAATGGTGATGTCACTCTCTAGGGAGTCGACACCGGAATGGATGGCTTATTTATGGAATTACGTGATAATGTCAACACGCTGCAAGCCGGTTGACGACATGAGACGGCCGGCGATCAAATTAGTACCTGTCCAGGCGTCTCAAACACCGTCAGGGGCTGTAAAACGCCCATTTACCTCAGTCGGTCGACACAGACCCAGACACGGACACTGATTTCAGTGTCGACGGTGAAAAAACAAACAAAAAAAACCAAACGTATTTTCCTTTAGGGCCACACGTTAAGGGCAATGAAGGAGGTGTTACATATTTCTGATACTACAAGTACCACAAAAAAGGGTATTATGTGGGATGTGAAAAAACTACCTGTAGTTTTTCCTGAATCAGATAAATTAAATGAAGTGTGTGATGATGCGTGGGTTTCCCCCGATAGAAAATTATTGGCGGTATACCCTTTCCCGCCAGAAGTTAGGGCGCGTTGGGAAACACCCCTTAGGGTGGATAAGGCGCTCACATGCTTATCAGAACAAGTGGCGGTACCATCTACAGATAGGGCCGTACTTAAGGAGCCAGCTGATAGGAGGCTGGAAAATATCCTAAAAAGTATACACACACATGCTGGTGTTATACTGCGACCAGCGATCGCCTCAGCCTGGATGTGCAGAGCTGAGGTGGCTTGGTCGGATTCCCTGACTAAAAATATTGATACCCTTGACAGGGACAGTATTTTATTGACTATAGAGCATTTAAAGGATGCATTTCTATATATGCGAGATGCGCAGAGGGATATTTGCACTCTGGCATCAAGAGTAAATGCGATGTCCATATCTGCAAGAAGATGTTTATGGACACGACAGTGGTCAGGTGATGCAGATTCCAAACGGCACAAAGATGTATTGCCGTATAAAGGGGAGGAGTTATTTGGGGTCGGTCCATGGGACCTGGTGGCCACGGCAACTGCTGGAAAATCCACCGTTTTTTACCCTAAGTCACATCTCTGCAGAAAAAGACACCGTCTTTTCAGCCTCAGTCCTTTCGTCCCTATAAGAGTCATATCTGCCCAGGGATAGAGGAAAGGGAAGAAGACTGCAACAGGCAGCCCATTCCCAGGAACAGAAGCCCTCCACCGCTTCTACCAAGTTCTCAGCATGACGCTAGGACCGTACAGGACCCCTGGATCCTACAAGTAGTATCCAAGGGGTACAGATTGGAATGTCGAGATCCCCCTCGCAGGTTCCTGTAGTCTGCTGTACCAATGTCTCCCTCCGACAGGGAGGCAGTATTGAAAACAATTCACAAGCTGTATTCCCAGCAGGTGATAATAAAATTACCCCTCCTACAACAGGGAAAGGGGTATTATTCCACACTATATTGTGGTACTGAAGCCAGAAGGCTAGGTGAGACCTATTCTAAATCTGAAATATTTGAACACTTACAAAGGTTCAAATCCAGATGGAGTCACTCAGAGCAGTGATAGCGAACCGGGAAGAAGGGGACTATATGGTGTCCCGGGACATCAGGGATGCTTACCTCCATGTCCCAAAAATTTGCCTTTCTCACCAAGGGTATCTCAGGTTCGTGGTACAGAACTGTCACTATCAGTTTCAGACGATGCCGTTGGATTGTCCAAGGCACCCCGGGTCCTTACCAAGGTAATGACCGAAATGAGGATTCGTCTTCAAAGAAAATGGACGACCTCCTGATAAGAACAAGGTCCAGAGAACAGTTAGAGGTCGGAGTAGCACTATCTCAAGTAGTTCTACGACAACACGGGTGGATTCTAAATATTCCAAAACCGCAGTTGTTCCGACGACACGTCTGCTGGTCCTAGGGATGATTCTGGACACAGTCCAGAAAAAGGTGTTTCTCCCAGAGGAGAAAGCCAGGGAGTTATCCGAGCTAATCGGGATCCTCCTAAAACCAGGAAAAGTGTCAGTGCATCATTGCACAAGAGTCCTGGTAAAAATGGTGGCTTATTACGAAGCGATTCCATTCGGCAGATTTCACGCAAGAACTCTTCAGTGGGATCTGCTGGACAAATGGTCCGGATCGCATCTTCAGATGCATCAGCGGATAACCCTATATCCAAGGACAAGGGTGTCTCTCCTGTGGTGATTACAGAGTGCTCATCTTCTAGAGGGCCGTAGATTCGGCATTCAGGATTGGATGCTGGTGACCACGGAGGCCAGCCTGAGAGGCTGGGGAGCAGTCACACAGGGAAAAAATTTCCAGGGAGTGTGATCAAGTCTGGAGAATTCTCTCCACATAAATATACTGGAGCTAAGAGCAAATTTATAATGCTCTAAACTTAGCAAGACCTCTGCTTCAAGGTCAGCCGGTATTGATCCAGTGGGATAACATCACGGCAGTCGCCCACGTAAACAGAAAGGGCGGCACAAGAAGCAGGAGGGCAGTGGCAAAACTGCAAGGATTTTTCGCTAGGCGGAAAATCATGTGATAGCACTGTCAGCAGTGTTCATTCCGGGAGTGGACGACTGGGAAGCAGACTTCCTCAGCAGGCACGACCTCCACCCGGGAGAGTGGGAACTTCATCGGGAAGTTTTCCGCATGATTGTGAACCGTTGGGAAAGACCAAAGGTGGACATGATGGCGTCCCGCCCGAACAAAAAACGGGACAGGTATTGCGCCAGGTCACGAGACCTTCAGGCGATAGCTGTGGATGTCCTGGTAACACCGTGGGTGTAACAGTCGGTGTATGTGTTCCCTCCTCTGCTTCTCATAACCAAGGTATTGAGAATTATAAGACGTAGAGGAGTAAGAACTATACTCGTGGCTCCGGATTGGCCAAGAGGGACTTGGTACCCAGAACTTCAAGAGATGCTCATAGAGGACTAATGGCCTCAGGAGCTAAGAAGGGACTTGCTTCAGCAAGTACCATGTCTGTTCCAAGACTTACCGCGGCTGCGTTTGACGGCATGGCGGTTGAACGCCGGATTCTAAGGGAAAAGGCATTCCGGAAGAGGTCATACCTACCCTGGTCAAAGCCAGGAAGGAGGTGACCGCACAACGTTATCACCACATGTGGTGAAAATATGTTGCGTGGGTGAGGCCAGGAAGGCCCCACGAAGAAATTTCAACTAGGTCGATTTCTGCACTTCCTGAAAACAGGAGTGTCTATGAGCCTCAAATTGGGGTCCATTAAGGTTCAAGTTTCGGCCCTGTAGATTTTCTTCCAGAAAGAATTGGCTTCAGTTCCTGAAGTCCAGACATTTGTCAAGGGAGTATTGCATATACAGCCCCTTTTGTGCCTCCAGTGGCACCGTGGGATCTCAAAGTAGTGTTGGGATTCCTCAAATCATATTGGTTTGAACCGCTCAAATCTGTGGATTTGAAATATCTCACATGGAAAGTGACCATGCTGTTGGCCCTGGCCTCGGCCAGGCGATTGTCAGAATTGGCGGCTTTGTCTTACAAAAGCCCATATTTGATTTTCCATTCGGACGGGGCAGAACTGGGACTCGTCCCCAGTTTCTTCCTAAGGTGGTGTCAGCGTTTCACCTGAAACAACCTATTGTGGTGCCTGCGGCTACTAGGGACTTGGAGGACTCCAAGTTGCTAGACGTTGTCAGGGCCCTGAAAATATATATATATATATATATATATATATATATAATTCCAGGACGGCTGGAGTCAGAAAGTCTGACTTGCTGTTTATATTGTATGCACCCAAAAAGCTGGGTGCTCCTGCTTCTAAGCAGACTATTGCTCGTTGGATTTGTAGTACAATTCAACTTGCACATTCTGTGGCAGGCCTGCCACAGCCAAAATCTGTAAATGCCCATTCCACAAGGAAGGTGGGCTCATCTTGGGCGGCTGCCCGAGGGGTCTCGGCTTTACAACTTTGCCGAGCAGCTACGTGGTCAGGCGGGAACACGTTTGTAAAATTCTACAAATTTGATACCCTGGCTGAGGAGGACCTGGAGTTCTCTCATTCGGTGCTGCAGAGTCATCCGCACTCTCCCGCCCGTTTGGGAGCTTTGGTATAATCCCCATGGTCCTGACGGAGTCCCCAGCATCCACTAGGACGTTAGAGAAAATAAGATTTTACTTACCGATAAATCTATTTCTCATAGTCCGTAGTGGATGCTGGGCGCCCATCCCAAGTGCGGATTGTCTGCATTATTTGTACATAATTATTGTTACAAAAATTGGGTTATTATTGTTGTGGGCCATCTTTTCAGAGGCTCCTTCGTTGTTATCATACTGTTAACTGGGTTCAAATCACAGGTTGTACGGTGTGATTGGTGTGGCTGGTATGAGTCTTACCCGGGATTCAAGATCCTTCCTTATTGTGTACGCTCGTCCGGGCACAGTACCTAACTGAGGCTTGGAGGAGGGTCATAGGGGGAGGAGCCAGTACACACCATGTGATCCTAAAAGCTTACTTTTTGTGCCCTGTCTCCTGCGGAGCCGCTAATCCCCATGGTCCTGACGGAGTCCCCAGCATCCACTACGGACTATGAGAAATAGATTTATCGGTAAGTAAAATCTTATTTTTGATAACATTATGACAATAGCAATCACTATTATTATTATTATTTATCATTATCATTCCGTGCTTGGGTTCCACACAGATAACACACCCAGTAATTTGCTTTCATTAGTGTAATTGGTGTTTGTCATCCATATATACCCACAGGGCATCCGCAGACAGCTCTTCCTGCACCATTACCTTACATCAACTGTAGGCTAGATCTGTACATGGTATAATAGTCAGACACAACAGTGTGCTAGATCTGTACATCAAATAATAGTCAGACACAACAGTGTACTAGATCTGTACATCAAATAATAGTCAGACACAACAGTTTGCTAGATCTACACATGAAATAATAGTCCGTCACAACAGTGTGCTAGATCTATACATGTAATAATAGTCAGACACAACAGTGTGCTAGATCTGTACATGAAATAATAGTCAGACACGACAGTGTACTAGATCTGTACATCAAATAATAGTCAGACATAACAGTGTACTAGATCTGTACATGTAATAATAGTCAGACACAACAGTGTGCTAGATCTATACATGAAATAATAGTCCATCACAACAGTGTGCTAGAGCTGTACCTGAAATAATAGTCAGACACAACAGTGTGCTAGAGCTGTACCTGAAATAATAGTCAGACACAACAGTGTGCTAGATCTATACATGTAATAATAGTCAGACACAACAGTGTGCTAGATCTGTACATGTAATAATAGTCAGGCACAACAGTGTGCTAGATCTGTACATGTAATAATAGTCAGACACAACAGTGTGCTAGATCTGTACATGAAATAATAGTCAGACACAACAGTGTGCTAGATCTATACATGAAATAATAGTCATACCCACAGTGTGCTAGATCTGTACATGAAATAATAGTCAGACACAACAGTGTACTAGATCTATACATGAAATAATAGTCATACCTAACAGTGTACTAGATCTATACATGTAATAATAGTCAGACACAACAGTGTGCTAGATCTATACATGTAATAATAGTCAGACACAACAGTGTGCTAACAGTGTACTAGATCTATACATGAAATAATAGTCAAACACAACAGTGTGCTAGATCTGTACATGTAATAATAGTCAGACACAACAGTGTACTAGATCTATACATGAAATAAATGTCAGACACAACAGTGTGCTAGATCTACACATGAAATAATAGTCCGTCACAACAGTGTGCTAAATCTATATATGAAATAAAAGTCAAACACAACAGTGTGCTAGATCTGTACATGTAATAATAGTCAGACACAACAGTGTACTAGATCTATACATGAAATAATAGTCAGACACAACAGTGTGCTAGATCTATACATGAAATAATAGTCCGTCACAACAGTGTTCTAGATCTATATATGAAATAATAGCCATACCCAACAGTGTACTAGATCTATACATGTAATAATAGTCAGACACAACTGTGTGCTAGATCTGTACATGTAATAATAGTCATACCCAACAGTGTACTAGATCTGTACATGTAATAATAGTCAGGCACAACAGTGTGCTAGATCTGTACATGTAATAATAGTCAGACACAACAGTGTGCTAGATCTGTACATGTAATAATAGTCAGACACAACAGTGTGCTAGATCTGTACATGTAATAATAGTCAGACACAACAGTGTGCTAGATCTATACATGAAATAATAGTCATACCCACAGTGTGCTAGATCTGTACATGAAATAATAGTCAGACACAACAGTGTGCTAGATCTGTACATGTAATATAGTCAGACACAACAGTGTGCTAGATCTATACATGAAATAATAGTCCGTCACAACAGTGTGCTAGATCTATACATGTAATAATAGTCATACCCACAGTGTGCTAGATCTGTACATGTAATAATAGTCAGACACAACAGTGTGCTAGATCTGTACATGAAATAATAGTCAGACACAACAGTGTGCTAGATCTATACATGAAATAATAGTCATACCCACAGTGTGCTAGATCTGTACATGAAATAATAGTCAGGCACAACAGTGTGCTAGATTTGTACATGTAATAGTAGTCAGACACAACAGTGTGCTAGATCTGTACATGTAATAATAGTCAGACGCAACAGTGTACTAGATCTATACATTAAATAATAGTCAGACACAACAGTGTGCTAGATCTATACATGTAATAATAGTCAGACACAACAGTGTGCTAGATCTGTACATGTAATAATAGTCAGACACAACAGTGTACTAGATCTATACATGTAATAATAGTCAGACACAACTGTGTGCTAGATCTGTACATGTAATAATAGTCATACCCAACAGTGTACTAGATCTGTACATGAAATAATAGTCAGTCACAACAGTGTACTAGATCTATACATGTAATAATAGTCAGACACAACAGTGTGCTAGATCTGTACATGTAATAATAGTCATACACAACAGTGTGCTAGAACTATACATGTAAGAATAGACACAACAGTGTACTAGATCTATACATGTAATAATAGTCAGACACAACAGTGTGCTAGATCTATACATGTAATAATAGTCATACACAACAGTGTGCTAGATCTGTACATGTAATAATAGTCAGACACAACAGTGTGCTAGATCTATACATGTAATAATAGTCATACACAATAGTGTACTAGATCTATACATGAAATAATAGTCAGACACAATAGTGTACTAGCTCTATACATGTAATAATAGTCAGACACAACAGTGTGCTAGATCTGTACATGTAATAATAGTCATACACAACAGTGTGCTAGATCTATACATGTAATAATAGACACAACAGTGTACTAGATCTATACATGTAATAATAGTCAGACACAACAGTGTGCTAGATCTATACATGAAATAATAGTCATACCCACAGTATGCTAGATCTGTACATGAAATAATAGTCAGACACAACAGTGTGCTAGATCTGTACATGTAATAATAGTCAGACACAACAGTGTGCTAGCTCTATACATGAAATAATAGTCCGTCACAACAGTGTGCTAGATCTATACATGTAATAATAGTCAGACACAACAGTGTGCTAGATCTGTACATGTAATAATAGTCAGACACAACAGTGTACTAGATCTATACATGAAATAATAGTCAGACACAACAGTATGCTAGAGATATACATGAAATAATAGTCTGTCACAACAGTGTGCTAGATCTATATATGAAATAATAGTCCGTCACAACAGTGTGCTAGATCTATACATGTAATAATAGTCAGACACAACAGTGTGCTAGATCTGTACATGTAATAATAGTCATACCCAACAGTGTACTAGATCTGTACATGTAATAATAGTCAGGCACAACAGTGTGCTAGATCTGTACATGTAATAATAGTCATACACAAAAGTGTGCTAGATCTGTACATGAAATAATAGACACAACAGTGTGCTAGATCTGTACATGTAATAATAGTCAGTAGTGATGTGCACCGGAAATTTTTCGGGTTTTGTGTTTTGGTTTTGGATTCGGTTCCGCGGCCGTGTTTTGGATTCGGACGCGTTTTGGCAAAACCTCCCTGAAATTTTTTTGTCGGATTCGGGTGTTTTTTTACAAAAACCCCTCAAAAACAGCTTAAATCATAGAATTTGGGGGTCATTTTGATCCCATAGTATTATTAACCTCAATAACCATAATTTACACTAATTTTCAGTCTATTCTGAACACCTCACACCTCACAATATTATTTTTAGTCCTAAAATTTGCACCGAGGTCGCTGGATGGCTAAGATAAGCGACACAAGTGGCCGACACAAACACCTGGCCCATCTAGGAGTGGCACTGCAGTGTCAGGCAGGATGGCACTTCAAAAAAATTGTCCCCAAACAGCACATGATGCAAAGAAAAAAGAGGCGCACCAAGGTCGCTGTGTGACTAAGCTAAGCGACACAAGTGGCCGACACAAACACCTGGCCCATCTAGGAGTGGCACTGCAGTGTCAGACAGGATGGCACTTCAAAAAAATAGTCCCCAAACAGCACATGATGCAAAGAAAAAAAGAGGCGCAATGAGGTAGCTGTGTGACTAAGCTAAGCGACACAAGTGGCCGACACAAACACCTGGCCCATCTAGGAGTAGCACTGCAGTGTCAGACAGGATGGCACTTCAAAAAAATAGTCCCCAAACAGCACATGATGCAAAGAAAAAAAGAGGCGCAATGAGGTAGCTGTGTGACTAAGCTAAGCGACCCAAGTGGCCGACACAAACACCTGGCCCATCTAGGAGTGGCACTGCAGTGTCAGACAGGATGGCACTTCAAAAAAATAGTCCCCAAACAGCACATGATGCAAAGAAAAAAAGAGGCGCACCAAGGTCGCTGTGTGACTAAGCTAAGCGACACAAGTGGCCGACACAAACACCTGGCCCATCTAGGAGTGGCACTGCAGTGTCAGACAGGATGGCACTTCAAAAGAATAGTCCCCAAACAGCACATGATGCAAAGAAAAAAAGAGGCGCAATGAGGTAGCTGTGTGACTAAACTAAGCGACCCAAGTGGCCGACACAAACACCTGGCCCATCTAGGAGTGGCACTGCAGTATCAGACAGGATGGCACTTCAAAAAAATAGTCCCCAAACAGCACATGATGCAAAGAAAAAAAGAGGCGCACCAAGGTCGCTGTGTGACTAAGCTAAGCGACACAAGTGGCCGACACAAACACCTGGCCCATCTAGGAGTGGCACTGCAGTGTCAGGCAGGATGGCACTTCAAAAAAATTGTCCCCAAACAGCACATGATGCAAAGAAAAATGAAAGAAAAAAGAGGTGCAAGATGGAATTGTCCTTGGGCCCTCCCACCCACCCTTATGTTGTATAAACAGGACATGCACACTTTAACGAACCCATCATTTCAGCGACAGGGTCTGCCATACGACTGTGACTGAAATGACTGGTTGGTTTGGGCCCCCACCAAAAAAGAAGCAATCAATCTCTCCTTGCACAAACTGGCTCTACAGAGGCAAGATGTCCACCTCATCATCATCCTCCGATTCCTCACCCCTTTCACTGTGTACATCCCCCTCCTCACAGATTATTAATTCATCCCCACTGGAATCCACCATCTCAGATCCCTGTGTACTTTCTGGAGGCAATTGCTGGTGAATGTCTCCACGGAGGAATTGATTATAATTAATTTTGATGAACATCATCTTCTCCAAATTTTCTGGAAGTAACCTCGTACTCCGATTGCTGACAAGGTGAGCGGCTGCACTAAACACTCTTTCGGAGTACACACTGGAGGGAGGGCAACTTAGGTAGAATAAAGCCAGTTTGTGCAAAGACCTCCAAATTGCCTGTTTTTCCTGCCAGTATACGTACGGACTGTCTGACGTGCCTACTTGGATGCGGTCACTCATATAATCCTCCACCATTCTTTCAATGGTGACAGAATCATATGCAGTGACAGTAGACGACATGTCAGTAATCGTTGGCAGGTCCTTCAGTCCGGACCAGATGTCAGCACTCGCTCCAGACTGCCCTGCATCACCGCCAGCGGGTGGGCTCGGAATTCTTAGCCTTTTCCTCGCAGCCCCAGTTGCGGGAGAATGTGAAGGAGGAGCTGTTGACGGGTCACGTTCCGCTTGACTTGACAATTTTCTCACCAGCAGGTCTTTGAACCTCTGCAGACTTGTGTCTGCCGGAAAGAGAGATACAACGTAGGTTTTAAATCTAGGATCGAGCACGGTGGCCAAAATGTAGTGCTCTGATTTCAACAGATTGACCACCCGTGAATCCTGGTTAAGCGAATTAAGGGCTCCATCCACAAGTCCCACATGCCTAGCGGAATCGCTCTGTTTTAGCTCCTCCTTCAATGTCTCCCGCTTCTTCTGCAAAAGCCTGATGAGGGGAATGACCTGACTCAGGCTGGCAGTGTCTGAACTGACTTCACGTGTGGCAAGTCCAAAGGGTTGCAGAACCTTGCACAACGTTGAAATCATTCTCCACTGCGCTTGAGTCAGGTGCATTCCCCCTCCTTTGCCGATATCGTAGGCAGATGTATAGGCTTGAATGGCCTTTTGCTGCTCCTCCATCCTCTGAAGCATATAGAGGGTTGAATTCCACCTCGTTACCACCTCTTGCTTCAGATGATGGCAGGGCAGGTTCAGGACTGTTTGCTGGTGCTCCAGTCTTCGGCACGCGGTGGCTGAATGCCGAAAGTGGCCCGCAATTCTTCGGGCCACCGACAGCATCTCTTGCATGCCCCTGTCGTTTTTTAAATAATTCTGCACCACCAAATTCAATGTATGTGCAAAACATGGGATGTGATGGAATTTGCCCAGATGTAATGCACGCACAATATTGCTGGCGTTGTCCGATGTCACAAATCCCCAGGAGAGTCCAATTGGGGTAAGCCATTCTGCGATGATGTTCCTCAGTTTCCGTAAGAGGTTGTCAGCTGTTTGCCTCTTATGGAAAGCGGTGATACAAAGCGTAGCCTGCCTAGGAACGAGTTGGCGTTTGCGAGATGCTGCTACTGGTGCCGCCGCTGCTGTTCTTGCTGCGGGAGGCAATACATCTACCCAGTGGGTTGTCACAGTCATATAGTCCTGAGTCTGCCCTGCTCCACTTGTCCACATGTCCGTGGTTAAGTGGATATTGGGTACAACTGCATTTTTTAGGACACTGGTGACTCTTTTTCTGACGTCTGTGTACATTTTCGGTATCGCCTGCCTAGAGAAATGGAACCTAGATGGTATTTGGTACCAGGGACACAGTACCTCAAACAAGTCTCTAGTTGCCTCTGAATTAACGGTGGATACCGGAACCACGTTTCTCACCACCCAGGCTGACAAGACCTGAGTTATCCGCTTTGCAGCAGGATGACTGCTGTGATATTTCATCTTCCTCGCAAAGGACTGTTGGACAGTCAATTGCTTACTGGAAGTAGTACAAGTGGTCTTCCGACTTCCCCTCTGGGATGACGATCGACTCCCAGCAGCAACAACAGCAGCGCCAGCAGCAGTAGGCGTTACACTCAAGGATGCATCGGAGGAATCCCAGGCAGGAGAGGACTCGTCAGACTTGCCAGTGACATGGCCTGCAGGACTATTGGCTTTCCTGTGTAAGGTGGAAATTGACACTGAGGGAGTTGGTGGTGTGGTTTGCAGGAGCTTGGTTACAAGAGGAAGGGATTTAGTGATCAGTGGACTGCTTCCGCTGTCATCCAAAGTTTTTGAACTTGTCACTGACTTCTGATGAATGCGGACCAGGTGACGTATAAGGGAGGATGTTCCTAGGTGGTTAACGTCCTTACCCCTACTTATTACAGCTTGACAAAGGCAACACACGGCTTGACACCTGTTGTCCGCATTTGTGTTGAAATAATTCCACACCGAAGAGGTGATTTTTTTTTGTATTTTGACCAGGCATGTCAATGGCCATATTCGTCCCACGGACAACAGGTGTCTCCCCGGGTGCCTGACTTAAACAAACCACCTCACCATCAGAATCCTCCTTGTCAATTTCCTCCCCAGCGCCAGCAACACCCATATCCTCATCCTGGTGTACTTCAACAGTGACATCTTCAATTTGACTATCAGGAACTGGACTGCGGGTGCTCCTTCCAGCACTTGCAGGGGGCGTGCAAATGGTGGAAGGCGCCACCTCTTCCCGTCCAGTGTTGGGAAGGTCAGGCATCGCAACCGACACAATTGGACTCTCCTTGGGGATTTGTGATTTAGAAGAACGCACAGTTCTTTGCTGTGCTTTTGCCAGCTTAAGTCTTTTCATTTTTCTAGCGAGAGGATGAGTGCTTACATCCTCATGTGAATCTGAACCACTAGCCATGAACATAGGCCAGGGCCTCAGCCGTTCCTTGCCACTCCGTGTCGTAAATGGCATATTGGCAAGTTTACGCTTCTCATCAGACGCTTTCAATTTTGATTTTTGGGTCATATTACTGAACTTTTGTTTTTTGGATTTTACATGCTCTCTACTATGACATTGGGCATCGGCCTTGGCAGACGATGTTGATGGCATTTCATCGTCTCGGCCATGACTAGTGGCAGCAGCTTCAGCACGAGGTGGAAGTGGATCTTGATCTTTCCCTATTTTAACCTCCACATTTTTGTTCTCCATTTTTTAATGTGTGGAATTATATGCCAGTATCAATAGCAATGGCCTACTACTATATATACTGCGCACAACTGAAATGCACCACAGGTATGGATGGATAGTATACTTGACGACACAGAGGTAGGTAGAGCAGTGGCCTTCCGTACCGTACTGCTATATATACTGGTGGTCACTGTCAGCAAACTGCAAAACTAAAATGCACCACAGGTATAGAATCTAGATGGATAGTATACTTGACGACACAGAGGTAGGTAGAGCAGTGGCCTTCCGTACCGTACTGCTATATATACTGGTGGTCACTGTCAGCAAACTGCAAAACTAAAATGCACCACAGGTATAGAATCTAGATGGATAGTATACTTGATGACACAGAGGTAGGTAGAGCAGTGGCCTTCCGTACCGTACTGCTATATATACTGGTGGTCACTGTCAGCAAACTGCAAAACTAAAATGCACCACAGGTATAGAATCTAGATGGATAGTATACTTGACGACACAGAGGTAGGTAGAGCAGTGGCCTTCCGTACCGTACTGCTATATATACTGGTGGTCACTGTCAGCAAACTGCAAAACTAAAATGCACCACAGGTATAGAATCTAGATGGATAGTATACTTGACGACACAGAGGTAGGTAGAGCAGTGGCCTTCCGTACCATACTGCTATATATACTGGTGGTCACTGTCAGCAAACTGCAAAACTAAAATGCACCACAGGTATAGAATCTAGATGGATAGTATACTTGACAACACAGAGGTAGGTAGAGCAGTGGCCTTCCGTACCGTACTGCTATATATACTGGTGGTCACTGTCAGCAAACTGCAAAACTAAAATGCACCACAGGTATAGAATCTAGATGGATAGTATACATGACGACATAGAGGTAGGTAGAGCAGTGGCCTTCCGTATCGTACTGCTATATATACTGGTGGTCACTGTCAGCAAAACTCTGCACTGTACTCCTCCTATATAATACAGCTGCTCCCCAGTCCCCACAATTAGGCAGTGTGAGCACAGATATATGCAGCACACTGAGCACAGATATGGAGTGTTTTTCAGGCAGACAACGTATACTGGTGGTCACTGTCAGCAAAACTCTGCACTGTACTACTCCTATATAATACTGCTGGTCCCCAGTCCCCACAATAAAGCAGTGTGAGCACAGATATATGCAGCACACTGAGCACAGATATGGAGTGTTTTTCAGGCAGACAACGTATACTGGTGGTCACTGTCAGCAAAACTCTGCACTGTACTCCTCCTATATAATATACTGGTGGTCCCCAGTCCCCACAATAAAGCAGTGTGAGCACAGATATATGCAGCACACTGAGCACAGATATGGAGTGTTTTTCAGGCAGACAACGTATACTGGTGGTCACTGTCAGCAAAACTCTGCACTGCATTCCTCCTATATAATACTGCTTGCTGGTCCCCAGTCCCCACAATATAGCAGTGTGAGCACAGATATATGCAGCACACTGAGCACAGATATGGAGTGTTTCTCAGGAAGACAACGTATACTGGTGGTCACTGTCAGCAAAACTCTGCACTGTACTCCTCCTATATAATATACTGGTGGTCCCCAGTCCCCACAATAAAGCAGTGTGAGCACAGATATATGCAGCACACTGAGCACAGATATGGAGTGTTTTTCAGGCAGACAACATATACTGGTGGTCACTGTCAGCAAAACTCTGCACTGTACTCCTCCTATATAATACAGCTGCTCCCCAGTCCCCACAATTAAGCAGTGTGAGCACAGATATATGCAGCACACTGAGCACAGATATGGAGTGTTTTTCAGGCAGACAACGTATACTGGTGGTCAATGTCAGCAAAACTCTGCACTGTACTCCTCCTATATAATACAGCTGCTCCCCAGTCCCCACAATTAAGCAATAAGCACAAATATTTTTGCATCAAGAATTCAAGATTAATAAACGGAGAGGACGCCAGCCACGTCCTCTCCCTAACATTTCCAATGCACGAGTGAAAATGGCGGCAATGCGTGGCTGCTTATATAGAATCCAAATCTCGCGAGAATCCGACAGCGGGATGATGACGTTCGGGCGCGCTCGGGTTAACCGAGCCATACGGGAGAATCCGAGTATGCCTCGGACCCGTGTAAAATGGGTGAAATTCGGGGGGGTTCGGTTTCCGAGGAACCGAACTCGCTCATCACTAATAGTCAGACACAACAGTGTACTAGATCTGTACATGTAATAATAGTCACAACAGTATGCTAGATCTATACATGAAATAATAGTCAGACACAACAGTGTGCTAGATCTGTACATGAAATAATAGTCAGACACAACAGTGTGCTAGATCTGTACATGTAATAATAGTCAGACACAACAGTGTGCTAGATCTGTACATGAAATAATAGTCAGACACAACAGTGTGCTAGATCTGTACATGAAATAATAGTCAGACACAACAGTGTGCTAGATCTGTACATGAAATAATAGTCATACACAATAGTGTACTAGATCTATACATGAAATAATAGACACAATAGTGTACTAGATCTATACATGTAATAATAGTCATACCTAACAGTGTGCTAGATCTGTACATGTAATAATAGTCAGACACAACAGTGTGCTAGATCTATACATGTAATAATAGTCATACCTAACAGTGTGCTAGATCTGTACATGTAATAATAGTCAGACACAACAGTGTACTAGATCTGTACATGTAATAATAGTCAGACACAACAGTGTACTAGATCTGTACATGAAATAATAGTCATACCTAACAGTGTGCTAGATCTGTACATGTAAAAATAGTCAGACACAACAGTGTGCTAGATCTACACATGAAATGATAAAACTCAGACACACCAGGGTAATTTGGAGTCGTCCGGAGACCTACCCATAGAGACGTTTTAAATTGTGCGTGGAATGGGAGTTTCTCTGACGTCCTAAGTGGATGCTGGGACTCCGTAAGGACCATGGGTATAGCGGCTCCGGAGGAGACTGGGCACAACTAAAAGAAAGCTTTTGGTCTAACTGGTGTGCACTGGCTCCTCCCTCTATGACCCTCCTCCAGACCTCAGTTAGAATCTTGTGCCCGGCTGAGCTGGATGCACACTAGGGGCTCTCCTGAGCTCCTAGAAAAGAAAGTATATTTTAGGTTTTTTATTTTCAGTGAGATCTGCTGGCAACAGACTCACTGCTACGAGGGACTAAGGGGAGAAGAAGCAAACCTACCTGATTGGAGCTAGTTTGGGCTTCTTAGGCTACTGGACACCATTAGCTCCAGAGGGATCGAACACAGGACCCGACCTCGATCGTTCGGTCCCGGAGCCGCGCCGCCGTCCCCCTTACAGAGCCAGAAGCATGAAGATGGTCCTGAAAATCGGCGGCAGAAGACTTCGGTCTTCAACAAGGTAGTGCACAGCACTGCAGCTGTGCGCCATTGCTCCTCATGCACACCTCACACTCCGGTCACTGATGGGTGCAGGGCGCTGGGGGGGGGCGCCCTGAGTAGCAATATTCATACCTTGGCTGGCAAAAAAATCACAATATATAGTCCCAGAGGCTATATATGTGATAAATACCCCTGCCAGAATCCATAAAAAAGCGGGAGAAAAGTCCGCCGAAAAAGGGGCGGGGCTATCTCCCTCAGCACACTGGCGCCATTTTTCCCTCACAGCTCCGCTGGAAGGATCGCTCCCTGGCTCTCCCCTGCAGTTTCAAGCTTCAAGAGGGTAAAAAAGAGAGGGGGGGCACTAAATTTAGGCGCAGCAATATATATATATAAGCAGCTATAAGGGAAAACACTCAGTTATAGTGTTAATCCCTGTGTTATATAGCGCTCTGGTGTGTGCTGGCATACTCTCTCTCTGTCTCCCCAAAGGGCTTTGTGGGGTCCTGTCCTCTGTCAGAGCATTCCCTGTGTGTGTGCGGTGTGTCGGTACGGCTGTGTCGACATGTTTGATGAGGAGGCTTACGTGGAGGCGGAGCAGATGCCGATAAATGTGATGTCAACCCCTGCGGGGCCGACACCTGAGTGGATGGTTATGTGGAAGGAATTACGTGACAGTGTCGACTCCTTACATAAAAGGTTTGACGACATACCAAATATGGGACAGCCGGCTTCTCAGCCTGTGCCTGCCCAGGTGTCTCAAAAGCCATCAGGGGCTCTAAAACGCCCGCTACCTCAGATGGCAGACACAGATGTCGACACGGATACTGACTCCAGTGTCGACGACGATGAGACTAATGTAACTTCCAATAGGGCCACACGTTACATGATTGAGGCAATTAAAAATGTGTTGCATATTTCTGATGTTACCCCAGGTACCACAAAAAAGGGTATTATGTTTGGAGAGAAAAAACTACCAGTAGTTTTTCCTCCATCTGAGGAATTAAATGAAGTGTGTGAAGAAGCGTGGGCTTCCCCCGATAAGAAACTGGTAATTTCTAAAAGGTTACCAATGACGTACCCTTTCCCGCCAGAGGATAGGTCACGTTGGGAGACATCCCCTAGGGTGGATAAAGCGCTCACACGCTTGTCAAAGAAGGTGGCACTACCGTCTCCGGATACGGCCGCCCTAAAGGAACCTGCTGATAGAAAGCAGGAGGCTATCCTGAAGTCTGTATATACACACACAGGTATTATACTGAGACCAGCTATTGCTTCAGCATGGATGTGCAGTGCTGCAGCTGCGTGGTCAGATTCCCTGTCGGAAAATATTGATACCCTAGACAGGGACACTATATTGCTAACCGTAGAGCATATTAAAGACGCAGTCTTATACATGAGAGATGCACAGATGGATATTTGCCGGCTGCCATCTAAAATAAGTGCAATGTCCATTTCTGCCAGGAGAGGGTTATGGACTCGGCAGTGGACAGGTGATGCAGATTCTAAAAGGCACATGGAAGTTTTGCCTTATAAGGGTGAGGAGTTGTTCGGGGATGGTCTCTCGGACCTCGTTTCCACAGCAACAGCTGGGAAGTCTGCATTTTTACCCCATGTTCCCTCACAGCCAAAGAAAGCACCGTATTATCAGGTACAGTCCTTTCGGCCCCATAAGGGCAAGCAGGTTAAAGGCGCGTCCTTTCTGCCCAGAGGCAGAGGTAGAGGGAAAAAGCTGCAGCATACAGCCAGTTCCCAGGAGCAAAAGTCCTCCCCCGCTTCCTCCAAGTCCAATGACGCTGGGGCTCCACAGGCGGAGCCAGGTTCGGTGGGGGCCCGTCTCAAAAACTTCAGCAATCAGTGGGCTCGCTCACGGGTGGATCCCTGGATCCTTCAAGTAGTATCTCAGGGGTACAAGCTGGAATTCGAGACGTCTCCCCCCCGCCGTTTCCTCAAATCTGCCTTGCCAACAACTCCCTCAGGCAGGGAGGCAGTGTTAGAGGCAATTCACAAGCTGTATTCCCAGCAGGTGATAGTCAAGGTGCCCCTACTTCAACAAGGACGGGGTTACTATTCCACAATGTTTGTGGTACCGAAACCGGACGGTTCGGTGAGACCCATTTTAAATTTGAAATCCTTGAACACATATATAAAAAAATTCAAGTTCAAGATGGAATCGCTCAGGGCGGTTATTGCAAGCCTGGACGAGGGGGATTACATGGTATCTCTGGACATCAAGGATGCTTACCTGCATGTCCCCATTTACCATCCTCACCAGGAGTACCTCAGATTTGTGGTACAGGTTTGTCATTACCAATTCCAGACGTTGCCGTTTGGTCTATCCACGGCTCCGAGGGTATTTACCAAGGTAATGGCCGAAATGATGATACTCCTTCGAAAGAAGGGAGTTTTAATTATCCCGTACTTGGACGATCTCCTGATAAAGGCGAGGTCCAGGGAGCAGTTGTTGGTCGGGGTAGCACTATCTCGGGAGGTGCTACAACAGCACGGCTGGATTCTAAATATTCCAAAGTCACAGCTGGTCCCTACGACACGTCTGCTGTTCCTGGGGATGGTTCTGGACACAGAACAGAAAAAAGTGTTTCTCCCGGAGGAGAAGGCCAAGGAGCTGTCATCTCTAGTCAGAGGCCTCCTAAAACCAAAACAGGTGTCGGTGCATCACTGCACGCGGATCCTGGGAAAGATGGTAGCTTCCTACGAAGCAATTCCATTCGGCAGGTTCCATGCAAGAACCTTTCAGTGGGACCTGTTGGACAAGTGGTCCGGATCGCATCTTCAGATGCATCGGCTGATAACCCTGTCTCCAAGGACCAGGGTGTCTCTGCTGTGGTGGCTGCAAAGTGCTCATCTTCAAGAGGGCCGCAGATTACAGGACTGGTTCCTGGTGACCACGGATGCCAGCCTTCGAGGCTGGGGGGCAGTCACACAGGGAAGAAACTTCCAAGGACTATGGTCAAGTCAGGAGACTTCCCTACACATAAATATTCTGGAACTGAGGGCTATTTTCAATGCCCTAAGTCAGGCAAAACCCCTGCTTCAAAACCAGCCGGTACTGATCCAGTCAGACAACATCACGGCAGTCACCCATGTAAACCGACAGGGCGGCACAAGAAGCAGGACGGCGATGGCAGAAGCCACAAGGATTCTCTGATGGGCGGAAAATCACGTGTTAGCACTGTCAGCAGTGTTCATTCCGGGAGTGGACAACTGGGAAGCAGACTTCCTCAGCAGACACGACCTCCACCCGGGAGAGTGGGGACTTCATCCGGAAGTCTTCCAACTGATTGTAAACCATTGGGAAAAGCCACAGGTGGACATGATGGCGTCCCGCCTAAACAAAAAGCTAGAAAGATATTGCGCCAGGTCGAGAGACCCTCAGGCGATAGCTGTGGATGCTCTAGTGACACCGTGGGTGTACCGGTCGGTTTATGTGTTCCCTCCTCTTCCTCTCATACCAAAGGTACTGAGGATAATAAGGAGAAGAGGAGTAAGAACTATACTCATTGTTCCGGATTGGCCAAGAAGAGCTTGGTACCCGGAACTTCAAGAAATGATCTCAGAGGATCCATGGCCTCTGCCGCTCAGACAGGACCTGCTGCAGCAGGGGCCCTGTCTGTTCCAAGACTTACTGCGGCTGCGTTTGACGGCATGGCGGTTGAACACCGGATCCTGAAGGAAAAGGGCATTCTGGAGGAAGTCATTCCTACGCTGATTAAAGCTAGGAAAGAAGTGACCGCAAACCATTATCACCGCATTTGGCGAAAATATGTTGCGTGGTGTGAGGCCAGGAAGGCCCCAACGGAGGAATTTCAGCTGGGCCGTTTTCTGCACTTCCTACAGTCAGGGGTGACTATGGGCCTCAAATTGGGTTCCATTAAGGTCCAGATTTCGGCTCTATCGATTTTCTTCCAGAGAGAATTGGCTTCACTACCTGAAGTTCAGACTTTTGTTAAGGGAGTGCTGCATATTCAGCCCCCTTTTGTGCCTCCAGTGGCACCTTGGGATCTCAACGTGGTGTTGGATTTACTAAAGTCGCACTGGTATGAGCCACTTAAAACCGTGGAATTGAAATATCTCACGTGGAAAGTGGTCATGTTGTTGGCCTTGGCTTCGGCCAGGCGTGTATCAGAATTGGCGGCTTTGTCATGTAAAAGCCCTTATCTGATTTTCCATATGGATAGGGCAGAATTGAGGACTCGTCCCCAGTTTCTCCCTAAGGTGGTATCAGCTTTTCATCTGAACCAACCTATCGTGGTGCCTGCGGCTACAAAAGACTTGGAGGATTCCAAGTTGTTGGACGTAGTCAGGGCCCTGAAAATTTATGTTTCCAGGACAGCTAGAGTCAGAAAGACTGACTCGCTATTTATCCTGTATGCGCCCAACAAGTTGGGTGCACCTGCTTCAAAGCTGGATCTGTAGTACGATTCAGCTTGCACATTCTGCGGCTGGACTGCCGCATCCTAAATCAGTGAATCAGTGAAAGCCCATTCCACGAGGAAGGTGGGCTCTTCTTGGGCGGCTGCCCGAGGGGTCTCGGCTCTACAACTTTGCCGAGCAGCTACTTGGTCGGGGTCAAACACATTTGCTAAATTCTACAAGTTTGACACCCTGGCTGAGGAGGACCTAGAGTTTGTCCATTCGGTGCTGCAGAGTCATCCGCACTCTCCCGCCCGTTTGGGAGCTTTGGTATAATCCCCATGGTCCTTACAGAGTCCCAGGAACCACTTAGGACGTCAGTGAAAATAAGAATTTACTCACCGGTAATTCTATTTCTCGTAGTCCGTACTTGCTGGGCGCCCATCCCAAGTGCGGATTGTCTGCAATACTTGTATATAGTTATTGTTTAACTAAAGGGTTATTGTTGAGCCATCTGTTGAGAGGCTCAGTTGTTGTCATACTGTTAACTGGGTATTGTATCACGAGTTATACGGTGTGATTTATGTGGCTGGTATGAGTCTTACCCGGGATTCAAAATCCTTCCTTATTGTGTCAGCTCTTCCGGGCACAGTATCCTAACTGAGGTCTGAAGGAGGGTCATAGAGGGAGGAGCCAGTGCACACCAGTTAGACCAAAAGCTTTCTTTTAGTTGTGCCCAGTCTCCTGCGGAGCCGCTATTCCCCATGGTCCTTACGGAGTCCCAGCATCCACTACGGACTACGAGAAATAGAATTACCGGTGAGTAAATTCTTATTTTTCCCGCAGATGCAGGGTTATTCCTATTCAATTGAAGGGGAGAAAATGAGCCACGGTGATGTCAGTTGAAATCACTGCGTCTTTTTTTCTCACAGCCCCAGAACAAGTCTCGTTATTTTAAGAAAAAATTGTCGGAACTTGCTCTGGGACTACTCGGACACACCCCAATGACTAATTTAGCAATTGGAATTTCCAATTAACTTAATTAGTCTTTAATTACTCACCTTCTGAAGTGGTGTCTTCTTCCTCCAGCCTGTCGGGATCCGGTCTTCTGCAGCAGTGGTGTGTGTGAGACCCTTGTCAGGTGTGGGAACCCTGGTGTGTACAGTATGTGTGACCCCTGTGTGTGTCCTGTGTGAGCATCAGGGATAACTACACTTGGAGTAGCGTTTGTTTCAGAGTATGAATTGTGCTGATGACGTAGATTCCTATTTAAGCCTGAACTTGGTGTACAGTTCAGTTGGCAATACATTCTACTCCCATCTGTAATAGGGTACCTGGTAATCATTCATGGTATGGACAGAAAGGGGTGTACGCACTGCTGATGCTGGAGGTAGTGCAGCAATATTTTTGCTGCTGTGCAAGTCTCCCGACTATGGGGGACATTCCGACCCGTTCGCACGCAACGGTTCTTTGCTGCGGTGCGAACGGGTCGGGAATGCGGCTGCATGGCGCCCGCAATGCGACGCCGCCAGCACAGAAAGTGATCGCAGCGGCGATCAAATGAAGACTGACAGGCGGGCGGTGTTCCAGGGCGGATACTCACCGTTTTCAAGGCGTGGTGAGGCGAACGCAGGCGGATCCAGACGTTTGGAGGGCGGATGTCTGACGTCAATCCCGGGACCTTCGTCGCTGGATCCGTCGCACAGGGTAAGTAAGTCTGACCCTGGTCTTGTTTTGCAGGAAACTTTTTTAGCATAGCAGGGCTGCACAAGCAATCACAACCCTGCTATGCTAAAATACACTCCCCCATAGGCGGCGTCAAGTTGATCGCACCAGCAGCAAAAAGTTGCTACGTGCGATCAACTCGGAATGAGGGCCTGTGTCCATACAGAGTCGCGGTTGCAATATCAGGCACAACTGGTATTACATTGTGTACAGACGCTACGAGTGGGTATCTCATTTCTTGCAAACTCGGATGCACGGACGTACACAAGGGAAGGACTCTGCGTCGGCATTCTGCGTCCACCGCTGAATCAGGTCCAATGGCAAGCTGATTAGAACAAGTTTGAGAATCTCTGTTGTGGTAACCAGACCTGACGTATGATTGGCTGTATGGGTTACAGCACCAAGCTCCTGGTTATCAAATTCACCTGCCTATAGTGCTTATTGCATAACACAGCACAAATAGCTCTGTGCTTTTCAGCCACGTCTTTGTACAATTAACAGAGGTGTTTATCTTTATTGCCATGAGATATAGGGACTCATTCCGAGTTGTTCGCTCGTTATTTTTTTTTTCGCAACGGAGCGATTAGTCGCAAATGCGCATGTGCAATGTCCGCAGTGCGACTGCGCCAAGTAAATTTGCTATGCAGTTAGGTATTTTACTCACGGCATTACGAGGTTTTTTCTTCGTTCTGGTGATCGTAATGTGATTGACAGGAAGTGGGTGTTTCTGGGCGGAAACTGGACGTTTTATGGGTGTGTGTGAAAAAACGCTTCCGTTTCTGGAGAAACGGAGGAGTGTCTGGGCGAACGCTGGGTGTTTTTGTGACATCAAACCAGGAACGAAACTGACTGAACTGATCGCAGATGCCGAGTAAGTCTGGAGCTACTCAGAAACTGCTAAGAAGTGTCTATTCGCAATTCTGCTAATCTTTCGTTCGCAATTTTGATAAGCTAAGATTCACTCCCAGTAGGCGGCGGCTTAGCGTGTGCAAAGCTGCTAAAAGCAGCTTGCGAGCGAACAACTCGGAATGACCCCCATAGTGCAGAGCTGCTTTCTGGATACAATAATGTCCAGTGCACAGGGCACAGTTGAGCCAAGGGTAACACAGATAAACACAGCAAAAATTCCCTAGTGTATGAGAGTACACCTGGCCAATAAAGCTGATTCTGATAACCTAGTCTGCCTGGTGCTATACATGCAGGAATGAGGAGCACAGAAAGACAGAGCTATGGCCCTCATTCCGAGTTGTTCGCTCGGTATTTTTCATCGCATCGCAATGAAAATCCGCTTAGTACGCATGCGCAATGTTCGCACTGCGACTGCGCCAAGTAACTTTGCTATGTAGAAAGTATTTTTACTCACGGCTTTTTCATCGCTCCGGCGAACGTAATGTGATTGACAGGAAATGGGTGTTACTGGGCGGAAACACGGCGTTTCAGGGGCGTGTGGCTGAAAACGCTACCGTTTCCGGAAAAAACGCAGGAGTGGCTGGAGAAACGGTGGGAGTGCCTGGGCGAACGCTGGGTGTGTTTGTGACGTCAACCAGGAACGACAAGCACTGAACTGATCGCACAGGCAGAGTAAGTCTGGAGCTACTCTGAAACTGCTAAGTAGTTAGTAATCGCAATATTGCGAATACATCGGTCGCAATTTTAAGAAGCTAAGATTCACTCCCAGTAGGCGGCGGCTTAGCGTGTGTAACTCTGCTAAATTCGCCTTGCGACCGATCAACTCGGAATGAGGGCCTATGTTTATAGTACACTTAAACTCCTGTTGGGTCCAAATGGACAAGATAAGTAGGAATTTGTTATAACTGCTTCACCTTATTTGGCACCTAAAGGGAAGTATGGATTTTATGTCTGAAGCTAATTTCCATGGACAAGAAACCTATATATGTGTAACATAGCTCCCTCTCCCTCAACACTGTAGGACCCATCCTGATTATATGCTGTAGGCTTATGATAATTATGTTCTTGTAAATTATAGGAATAAGGTACATCAAGAATAAGCTGGTATATAGCAGTCACCAGATACATCTATCTTCTACCCCTCTGTCACAGGATCTCTTTCAGAAGTTACAGTCCTGCCACTGTCTTGGGAGTATTTGGTCGCAACGTGACAAGAAGGAAAACAGACATGTGGCCCCTAGTGTTAGGGCCACTGTTGCCCAGTTCAATGCAGTGACAGCTTGTGTGACAGCATCCGTCCTGAGCGACATCCAGCTGAAACCACAACTGAGAGCAAAAGTGCTGGAGAAGTGGATTTGTATAGCACAGGTGAGAAATGTGCATAGCTCCTCCCACCACAGGGTGACACAGGCAGGAAGGAGCTATGTGACATGGGGTCTGGCCCTCCCACCAAAGGGTGACTCAGACAGAAGGGAGCTACGTGACATGGGATCTGTCCCTCCCACCACAGGGTGACACAGACAGGAGGGAGCTATGTGACGTGGTGTCTGTCCCTCTCCCACCACAGGGTGACACAGACAGGAGGGACCTACGTGACGTGCAGTCTGTCCCTCCCACCAAAGGGTGACACAGACAGGAGGGAGCTATGTGACATGGGTTCTATCCCTCCTACCACAGGGTGACTCAGACAGGAAGGAGCTATGTGACATGGGGTCTGTCCCTCCCACCACAGGGTGACACAGACAGGAGGGAGCTGTGTGACATGGGGTCTGTCTCTCCCACTACAGGGTGACACAGACAGGAGGGAGCTATGTGACGTGGGGTCTGTCCCTCCCACCAAAGGGTGACTCAGACAGAAGGGAGCTACGTGACATGGGATCTGTCCCTCCCACCACAGGGTGACACAGACAGGAGGGAGGTATGTGACATGGGATCTGTCCCTCCCACCACAGGGTGACTCAGACAGGAGGGACCTACGTGACGTGCAGTCTGTCCCTCCCACCAAAGGGTGACACAGACAGGAGGGAGCTATGTGACATGGGTTCTATCCCTCCTACCACAGGGTGACTCAGACAGGAAGGAGCTATGTGACATGGGGTCTGTCCCTCCCACCACAAGGTGACACAGACAGGAGGGAGCTGTGTGACATGGGGTCTGTCTCTCCCACTACAGGGTGACACAGACAGGAGGGAGCTATGTGACGTGGGGTCTGTCCCTCCCACCACAGGGTGACAGACAGGAGGGAGCTATGTGACAAGGGGTCTGTCCGTCCCACCACAGGGTGACTCAGACAGGAAGGAGCTATGTGACATAGGGTCTGTCCCTCCCATCACAGGGTGACACAGACAGGAGGGAGCTATGTGACATAGGGTCTGTCCCTCCCACCACAGGGTGACACAGACAGTAGGGAGCTATGTGACATAGGATATGTCCCTCCCATCACAGGGTGACACAGACAGGAGGAACCTATGTGACATAGGATCTGTCCCTCCCATCACAGGGTGACACAGACAGGAGAGAGCTATGTGACGTGGATTCTATCCCTCCCACCACAGGGTGACACAGACAGGAGGGAACTATGTGACATGGAGTCTGTCCCTCCCACCACAGGGTGACACATGCAGGCGGGAGCTATGTGACATAGGGTCTGTCCCTCCCACCACAGGGTGACACAGACAGGAGGGAGCTATGTGACATAGGATATGTCCCTCCCATCACAGGGTGACACAGACAGGAGGGGGCTATGTGACATAGGATCTGTCCCTCCCATCACAGGGTGACACAGACAGGAGGGACCTATGTGACATAGGATCTGTCCCTCCCATCACAGGGTGACACAGACAGGAGAGAGCTATGTGACGTGGATTCTGTCCCTCCCACCACAGGGTGACACAGACAGGAGGGAACTATGTGACATGGAGTCTGTCCCTCCCACCACGTGGTGACACAGACAGGAGGGAGCTATGTGACGTGGGGTCTGTCCCTCCCATCACAGGGTGACACAGACAGGAGGGAGCTGTGTGATGTGGGGTCTGTCCCTCCCACCACAGGGTGACAGACAATAGGGAGCTATGTGACATGGGGTCAGTCCCTCCCACCACAGGGTGACACAGACAGGAGGGAGCTATGTGTCATGCGGTCAGTCCCTCCCACCACAGGGTGACACAGACAGGAGGGAGCTATGTGACATGCGGTCAGTCCCTCCCACCACAGGGTGACAGGCAGTAGGGAGCTATGTGACATGGGGTCTGTCTCTCCCACCACAGGGTGACAGACAGGAGGGAGCTATGTGACAAGGGGTCAGGGCCATCTTAACAGCAGTGTGGGCCCCTGGGCACAAAAATGCACTGGGGCCCTTACCCATCCTCCAGTGGTGGGAGGTGCTATCAGCGGCAGCTTTGATTTCCTGTGGGCGGTAGGGGGTGTTCTATCTTCCGCTCAGCATGTAGGACCTGGAGCAGTAATTTCTGCTAATTACTACTTTACTGCACAGATGGCGGGAGATGGGGCGGAAGGGAGAACACTAAACTGTAGAAGGGGGCATTGGGCTGAATGAAGGGGCCCCGGTACATGACTTCCAGGGTGGTAGGGGGTGTATAATACGCAGGGGAGGGGTGGATAGTGGAGTGGGCTTAATATTCATCATTTTCTGGTGGGAGGGCAGCTTGCTTGACTGCAGATATCTCTAGTTCCTGGAAATAGATTTCTTAGCTTTGAATGGGATAAAACACTAGAGAGTCCCTCCTGTTAGGACTCGGAGATGCTTGGGACTTGGGTATCAGAGTTCAGGAGCCAGAGCAATCCATTAAAGAAAATTAAAAAATGCATACCAGGCGTGTGGAGTTGGAGCAGGGACCAGCTGCTGGAAGGCTGATATCTCTATTTCTGGGCATAGTAGAGACAAGCTGCCAGTGTTCACCAAAAGGGGAGAATACCAGCTTTTGTTATATACCCTCATAAAAAATATAAATTAAACAGAACCCGAGATATCTGGCTGGGAAGAGCAATTAACAGGCTTGGATTGGGACCACTACTTTGAAGTAGGATATCTCCGGTTCCCCAAGTCCGATTTTCAAAAATCTGGTACCCCTGGAAAGAGGGGACCCTCAGCTATCAGTCTAGGGCCCTTATACTCCTGGGGCCCTTGGGCAAGTGCCCATTGAGCCCATACAAAAAGACGGCTCTGCAAGGGGTCTGTCCGTCACACCACAGGGTGACTCAGACAGGAAGGAGCTATGTGACATAGGGTCTGTCCCTCCCATCACAGGGTGACACAGACAGGAGGGAGCAATGTGACATAGGGTCTGTCCCTCCCACCACAGGGTGACACAGACAGGAGGGAGCTATGTGACATAGGATATGTCCCTCCCATCACAGGGTGACACAGACAGGAGGGACCTATGTGACATAGGATCTGTCCCTCCCATCACAGGGTGACACAGACAGGAGAGAGCTATGTGACGTGGATTCTGTCCCTCCCACCACAGGGTGACACAGACAGGAGGGAACTATGTGACATGGAGTCTGTCCCTCCCACCACAGGGTGACACATGCAGGAGGGAGCTATGTGACATAGGGTCTGTCCCTCCCACCACAGGGTGACACAGACAGGAGGGAGCTATGTGACATAGGATATGTCCCTCCCATCACAGGGTGACACAGACAGGAGGGGGCTATGTGACATAGGATCTGTCCCTCCCATCACAGGGTGACACAGACAGGAGGGACCTATGTGACATAGGATCTGTCCCTCCCATCACAGGGTGACACAGACAGGAGAGAGCTATGTGACGTGGATTCTGTCCCTCCCACCACAGGGTGACACAGACAGGAGGGAACTATGTGACATGGAGTCTGTCCCTCCCACCACGTGGTGACACAGACAGGAGGGAGCTATGTGACGTGGGGTCTGTCCCTCCCATCACAGGGTGACACAGACAGGAGGGAGCTGTGTGATGTGGGGTCTGTCCCTCCCACCACAGGGTGACAGACAATAGGGAACTATGTGACATGGGGTCAGTCCCTCCCACCACAGGGTGACACAGACAGGAGGGAGCTATGTGACATGCGGTCAGTCCCTCCCACCACAGGGTGACACAGACAGGAGGGAGCTATGTGACATGCGGTCAGTCCCTCCCACCACAGGGTGACAGGCAGTAGGGAGCTATGTGACATGGGGTCTGTCTCTCCCACCACAGGGTGACACAGACAGGAGGGAGCTATGTGACGTGGGGTCTGTCCCTCCCACCACAGGGTGACACAGACAGGAGGGAGCTATGTGACATGGGGTCTGTTCCTCCCACCACAGGGTGACACAGACAGGAGGGAGCTATGTGACATGGGGTCTGTCCCTCCCACCACAGGGTGACACAGACAGGAGGGAACTATGTGACATAGGATCTGTCCTTCCCACTGGTGTACTACTATATCCCGGCTGTCAGGATCCCAGCGCCCAGCATAGCAGTGCAGGGATCCCGACCGCCGGAATGCCGGAAGTGGGGCGAGTGCAAAAGAGCCCCTTGCGGGCTCATTGCGCTCACCACGCTGCGGGCACGGTGGCGCGCTATGCGTGCCACGCTATTTATTCTACCTCCAGGGGTGTCGTGGACACCCCAAGAGGGAGAATAGTTGTCGATATCCTGGCAGTCAGGATCCCCACAGCCTGGATATCGAATGCTTCCCCCTCCCACCACAGGGTGACACAGACAGGAGGGAGCTATGAAAAATGGTGCTCCAGCCAATCAGTTCCTGTCATATATGTGGAAAATGACTGTTAGAAGCTGATTGGCTGGAGCACTATCACATGCAATAAGTTTTAACTAGCTAACACTTGATAAATGGGCCTCTTTATGCCCAAAACAACCATTCCGCTTGTAACTGTCATGTATCTAGCACAGCATACGAAATGACAGTTAGCAGCTGATTGGCCGCTTTGGGCATCTTCACCATGTAATCTCTCACCAAGGCTTGATACATCTGCCCCTTTTCTTTCCCAGTATTGCAGATTTCTGCGTAACTTCTCTTCACTCCGAGCCATTCTGTCAGCCCTTCAGTCGAATTCCATCTACCGGCTGAAGCGGACCTGGTCGTCAGTGAGCAGGTATGGGTGCCCCGACACCCACCCGATGGTTCATGCTGCATTTTATTTAACCTCAGCTATGGCTGCCAGTAAGTGCTGTGAGCTCACCCACTTGGCCATCCCTGACATGAAGACTGTCTGACATAGGCCCTTATTTATCAAGCCTTGGAGAGTGATAAATTGCACGGTGATAAAGTGTCAACCAGTCAGCCTCTAACTGTCATTTTTCAAACTCAGCCTGTAACATGGCAGTTAGGAGCTGATTGGCTGCTACTTTATCACTATGCTATTTATCACTCTCCAATTCTTGATACATCTGGGCCTAAGGGCTGGATTTACTAAAGCTTCTAAAAATGAAAAGTAATGGTGTTACCCATAGCAACCAATCATATTTTAGTTATCATTTCTCTACTGTGTTCTAGAACATGATAGACAAATCTCTGTGATATCTCTATTAGGGGTGGTAGGCGTATGAGTTTGCTGATGCTGTAGTGCGTGTTTGTGATTGGCTGAGGGAACGTTGTCAGCATTATCATACTGGCCTACTATTGGCTGCCAAACGCCCCATGTTATTTATATATATATATATATATATATATATACATGAAGATCCTGCACTCTCATCTTATAGCTTCCAACATGGCGGGTGCTCCTAATAAACCCAGTCGGTCTACTCGAATAGCAGTGTTTCCACAAAGTGGAGGGTGCACTCACTCTTGTATATTAATAGTCCATACATAAAAAATACTTTTTATTGAGACTGTCAATAGTCTTATTGTCGACGTTTCGGTCTGTTTGCCGAACCTTTCTCAAGACCAGTAACACGTCGTAGTCAAATTGACATCATTCATCATAGATTAATAGTGTGTCTAAAATCAATTCCATCATCATATATAATGAACAAAGGGGGTAGCAGGTATGGACACCAAAATGAGAGTCATAAATACAGACGGTGATTGTCACGTCTCTGATCACACAAACGCTGCTACTTGGAGCACAGGGACGAACTACTCTTCCTCTGATAATTCGCTCTATGTCTTTCTACCGCCCTGTAGCTGCATCCAAGTAGCAGCATTTGTGTGATCAGAGACGTGACAATCACCGTCTGTATTTATGACTCTCATTTTGGTGTCCATACCTGCTACCCCCTTTGTTCATTATACATGATGATGGAATTGATTTTAGACACACTATTAATCTATGATGAATGATGTCAATTTGACTACGATGTGTTACTGGTCTTGAGAAAGGTTCGGTAAACGGACCGAAACGTCGACAATAAGACTATTGACAGTCTCAATAAAAAGTATTGTTTATGTATGGACTATTAATATACAAGCGTGAGTGCACCCTCCACTTTGTGGAAACACTGCTATATATATATATATATATATATATGCACATGTGTGCTTATCCTCATGTTACTAATAAAATAATTGGTTTACCTAAAACAATTAATATATGAACACAGTAATGCAGTAACCTCAACAATACAGGGGTAATATATCAGAGGTTAAGAAGACTGTGGGGTCTATGGGGGTGATTCAGAGTTGATCGCAGCAACAAATTTGTTAGCAGATGGGCAAAACTGTGGGGGTCATTCTGACCCGATCGCACGCTGCAGTTTATCGCAGCGGTGCGAACAGGTCAGAACTGCGCATGCGCCGGAGCAAGCCAGGCGGCCGAAGGCCATTGGGACGCTACGATCGCCTCTGCATGATTGATAGGCAGAGGCGGTCGCTGAGCGGGAGGGGGCGGAACGGCGGCGTTTGGCTGTCGTTTCGTGGGCACGGTCCGGCCAACGCTGGTGTGGACGGACTGAACGGGGTGCGGGCTGCAGCGGCTGCGTGACGTCACATGCAGCCGTTGCGGGCCGGGGAGCGATGAGTAGCTCCCGGCCAGTACGCTAAGGCTGCGCTGGCCGGGAGTTACTCTTGAAGGGCACAGGCATCGCCGCTGTGCGATGCTTTTGTATTTGTGCGGGGGGGGGGGGGGGGCTTTACTGACATGCGGGGCGGGATAGCCCTGTGCTGGGCGTCCCCCCGCATGTCAGTGTGAATGATCATAGCTGTGCTAAATTTAGCACAGCTACGATCATCTCGGAATGACCCCCTATGTGCACTGCAGGGGGAGCAGATGTAACATGTGCAGAGAGAGTTAGATTTGGGTGGGGTGTGTCCAAACTGAAATCTAAATTAAGGTGTAAAAATGAAGCAGCCAGTATTTACCCTGCGCAGAAACAAAATAACCCACCCAAGGGGGTAATTCCAAGTTGATCGCAGCAGGAATTTAGTTAGCAATTGGACAAAACCACGTGCACTGCAGGGGAGGCAGATATAACATGTGCAGAGAGAGTTAGATTTGGGTGGGGTGTGTTCAATCTGCAATCTAATTTGCAGTTTAAAAATAAAGCAGCCAGTATTTACCCTGCACAGAAATGAAATAACCCACCCAAATCTAACTCTCTCTGCACATGTTAAATCTGCCTCCCCTGCAGTGCACATGGTTTTGCCCAATGGCTAACTAAATTCCTGCTGCGATCAACTTGGAATTACCCCCCAAATCTAACTTTCTCTGCACGTTATATCTGCCCCCCCTGCAGTGCACATGGTTTTGCCCCACTGCTAATAAATTTGCCACTGCGATCAACTCTGAATTACCCCCCATCTGCACTGCAGGTGTGGCAGATATAACATTTGCAGAGAGAGTTAAGGCCCATACACACTTGACGATAAAATGAACGACGTCGTTCATTTCAGCCCTCATCAACGACGTCGCTCATTATATCGTCAAGTGTGTATGCATCCGACGACCACCGATGCGCGGCCCCGCGGGACGTTAACGACCCTCGCTTATCTGTGGAGCATGTATGCTCAATTTCCACTATGGTCGTTACAGACCAGAGACGTCGTTGAATGTGTATGGTGTGAAAGACCAACGACCAACGACCAAGCCACTGTTCACCAGCCCTGTTCCCAGCTCATTATTTTAATAAACTGTTCAGCTTGGATGCTTCAACGATGAATGGTCTATGGTCTTTGGTCTTTGGTCTTTGGTCGTTGGTAGTGTGTATGCTTATGTCGTTTGCTCAGCTGTTCAAGGGAAGTTCAAGGGAAGTCGTTAACGACGGTCGTTAACGATGTGTGCATCGTCAAGTGTGTATGGGCCTTTAGATTTGGGTGGATTATTGTGTTTCTGTGCAGGGTAAATACTGGCTGCTTTATATTTACAATGCAATTTAGATTTCAGTTTGAACACACCCCACCCAAATCTAACTCTCTCTGCACATGTTATATCTGCACATGTTATACTTGCAGTGCACATGGGGGGTAATTCCAAGTTGATCGCAGGAGGAATTTAGTTAGCAATTGGGCAAAACCATGTGCACTGCAGGGGAGGCAGATATAACATGTGCAGAGAGAGATAGATTTGGGTGTGGTGTGTTCAATCTGCAATCTAAATTGCAGTGTAAAAATAAAGCAGCCAGGATTTACCCTGTACAGAAATAAAATAACCCACCCAAATCTAACTCTCTCTGCACATGTTATATCTGCCTCCCCTGCAGTGCACATGGTTTTGCCCAATTGCTAACTAAATTCCTGCTGAGATCAACTTGGAATTACCCCCATGGTTTTGCTCAACTGCTAACAAATTTGCTGCTGTGATCAATTCTGAATTAGGCCCTATGTACTAAGATGTACTAAGCCTTGGAGACAGATAAAGTACCAGCCAATCAACTACTAGCTGCCATGTTACATGCTATGTTTGAAAAATGACAGGAGCTGATTGGCTGGTACTTTATCTCCCTCCAAGACTTATAGGCCCTACACACTGGGCGATAATACTCAAAGATATGAACGATCTTGTTCATTAATGAACGAGATAACGTTCATATCTTTGAGTGTGGAGGCACCAGCGATGAACGATGCGCGGCCCTGCACTCGATCATCGCTCGTTCCCCGTCGTCTGTACAGGCAGGCCAATATGGACAATCTCGTCCATATTTGCCTACACTTCCATGGAGCCGGGTGACGGGGGAGTGAAGAAACTTCACTCCCCCGTCACTGCCGCCGCCGGGTCGCCCGTATCCGCCTTCGGGCATCTCGGCGGCGGATCGCTCAATGTGTAGGGCTCATATGTACATAGATCCCTATATTTGTTATTGTCACTTATCACTGAAATGTAACAAATTTCATTGAACAGAGTCACCTGGAAGCTCCACAAATATCAAAGTCAATAAACGAGGTTACAGTTTGTAAAAGCCTCTAAGTAAATTCTTTATGCAGAGTATAAAGCATAACAAAACCGGTGTCGTACCCCAGTATTACAGTATATAGCAGTCTTCTGAAATACTCTGTTCTGACGCTGCATCTGCAAACGCCTTCTCTTCCCCAGAGACAACCTGAACATCTTCCATAAACTATCCGCCATCTTCTCTGATGATAACAATCACGAGATAAGCCGGGAAATCCTGACAAAGGTACACTGTACGTCCAGTATATGTTTACTGACTGTAGAACTGCAATATAAGTATGTGTGTGTATATATTATATATATATATATATATATATATATATATATAAAAAGAAAAAATATATCTGAGTATCGCTCCTATTTAATGGACATTCCAATAAGTTTATGGATATGAACTGAGGATGCTCTGTTAGTACCTTATATACACATACACCCACATTTGAAAAACATTTTTCATTCAAATGCAAAATAACACATTCAAAAATAAATTTTCAGAATAATTTCTGACAGAAATGTCAACTACTTTAAAAACGTCACAGAAGAATCTTATTGTCGATATGCTGTTGGCTTCAAGACAAAGAACAGCAAGGAGATAATTATCCCAAAGCAGCTATCAGATTGTATGCCCGCTCTCAAAGGAACCTTTAGACTCACCCCTATAAAGGGAGATGCATTCACATAAAGGTTTCTTTTTATCCTGCTGCTCACACTTCTTATATGGCCCAGTGGTAATCTCTTAAAATTAGAACTCACCTAGGGTGCATTTCCCTATATGCATAGAAAGGTTTCTTTTGGTCCACAAGATCATCACCATATGGTTGACATCATAGGTCCCCTTCCATATTTTTCATCCAACCAAGAATACTTCATAAAACGTTTATTTGTACATTATTATTATTATTATTATTATCCTTTATTTATATGGTGCCACAAGGGTTCCGCAGCGCCCAATTACAGAGTACATGAATAATCAAACAGGAAAACAGCAACTTACAGTTGACAATATAGGACAAGTACAGGGTAAATAAACATAGTTACATCAGCAGATGACACTGGAATAAGTATCAGGTGGCAGAAGACTGATGGATTTGGTGCAGTTGAAGATTATTAAAGTAAGAAAGGATAAGCACATGAGGGAAGAGGGCCTTGCTCGTGAGAGCTTACGTTCTAAAGGGGAGGGGTAGACAGACAGGGGTGACACAGATGGGGTACATGGAGAGTGTAGAACAAAGGGTTAGGATGAGATTTGGCTGGGTTTGGTGAAGAAGTGGGTCTTGAGAGCCCGTTTGAGGTTTTGTAGAGAGGTGGAGAGTCTGAGGGGGAGAGGTAGGGAATTCCAGAGAAGTGGTGCAGCACGTGAAAAATCTTGGAGGTAGGAGTGGGAAGAGGTGATCCGTAGGCAGGAGAGTCGGCGAGCATTAGCAGAGCGAAGAGGACGGGTGGGAGTGTAAAGGGAGATAAGGTCACAGATGTAGATGGGAGAGGAGTGGGTGAGGGCTTTGTAAGCGAGTGTGAGAAATAGTACATAAAAATAATCCATAAAAAAGAGATATACATCCAATAAAAAAAGATTCTTTAGCGCCCCCTAACACTCTAGAGATACTGTAAAGAGACATTTATCCGAGCGCTCTCCAGCCTACCATCATTATAATATATATATATATATATATATATATATATATATATACATATATATATATATATATATATATATATATGTTTCCCCTCAACACAGCAAGGACGGGGCCCATGTTGCGCTTTTCAAAACTTCCATAACTTCTGCTGTCGGCCTTCTGACTGTCGGGATCCCGACTACCAGGATCTTATTCCCATCCCGCCGTCAGGACCGTCCTTATTAAATGTCACTGTCGTTAATTGCTCTCTCATGTAAAGTACTCCTGAGGTCCCCTCCAGCCCAGTCGTGACAGTCGGTGCGGTATATGGGGAGAGCTTTCTATTATACATCAATAGTGAGATGAGCTAAAGGAACATGCTACAATAAACTAAAAGATAATTAACAGATGTATTTAATATAACATATATAAGACTCCTAATTTGACGACACCAGTCTTGCTAACAAGTTCACATGGTGGTATTGGAAAATATGATGTCTGTTTTGTGTCCCACGACAGGACGAGATTCCGCTTCGCAGAACAAACAGTGCTCGCAATGAGCCACGACCACTTCAGAGGTCGGCTTCACAGGTCCGCTCTACAGTAAGTCAGAGAAATCGCATGGCTCTTACACGGCTGCCGGCTGCTGTTGCTAAGGTGGAGCGTTTCACTGTATGTCAGCAGTGCCAGAAATCACTCTGTTATTAAGCTATCGTCTTTACCTGTTGTGAGTCTGGGACATATTTATCTTCATATTTCTAAAGACCCTACATCATGTTGCACTGCTCCATCTATGGTTCCTCATCCTTCTTACATTCTAAGCTCCCCAGTGTATGCCTATGGGGCCTATGTACCATGGGGTCTACACATCATCGGTTCCTCATCCATCCTACATTCTAAGCTCCCCAGTGTATGCCTATGGGGCCTATATACCATGGGGCCTACACACCATTGGTTCCTCATCCTGCATACGTTCTAAGATCCCCAGTATATGACTATGGGGCCTATACACCATTCGTTCCTCATCCTGCCTACGTTCTAAGCTTCTTAGTGTATGCCTATGGAGCCTAAACACCATCGGGGCCTATATACTATTGGGGCCTATACACCAACGGTTCCTCATCCTGCCTACGTTCTATGGTCCTTAGTGTATGCCTATGGGGCCTATACACCATGGGGCCTACACACCATTGGTTCCTCATCCTGACTACGTTCTAAGCTCCCTAGTATATGACTGTGGGGCCTATACACCATCGGTTCCTCATACTGCCTATGTTCTAAGCTTCCCAGTGTATGCCTATGGAGCCTATACACTATTGGGGACCTATACACCATCAGTTCCTCATCCTGCCTACGTTCTAAGGTCCTTAGTGTATGCCTATGGGGCCTATACACCATGGGGCCTACACACCATTGGTTCCTCATCCTGACTACGTTCTAAGCTCCATAGTATATGACTGTAGGGCCTATACACCATGGGTTCCTCATACTGCCTATGTTCTAAGCCTCCCAGTGTATGCCTATGGGGCCTATACACCATCGGGGACCTATACACCATCAGTTTCTCATCCTGCCTACGTTCTAAGCTCCCCAGTGTATGCCTATACACCATCAGGGGCCAGACTCACACGTTACACTAGCGTATCTGCGTGTGTAACGGGTCATTGAGTGATCACGTCTGTACTGTATTTTCTTACATGCAAAAGTCTAAACACCATGCTACACAATCACAGCAAGTACCTGTGCCCACGATACCCGGCCCCCAGGACCAATGCAGGTCCATATAAAATCAATAAGAAGGAGAAAAGTCCAGGTCATTCCCCGGCTCTAGGTACTGATCATGAGGTGCAAAGGGTATCACACAATTCTCAGATAGAGGGAAAGAGTAACGCAGCCGCACGGAGTCTAGGGTGAAGCTTTCTCTGAAGTAGCTATATACATAATAGATGATGCACAATATTACAGGACTACCTGCAATTATGACTTTAACACTCCCCCTCCTAGCCTGAGCTTATTATGCACCTCGTTTTGTATAGCGCCAACTTGTGCTGCAGCGCTGTACAGTCTGAGATATTTTATCAGCCCCTATTATTTTTTTTACCACCACCATACAAACTCACAGCCACAGGCGGCAATGCCAATCTCTTTATTTTATATAGCATGGCAGTGCCCACAGGCTTCCCCCAGGTATTATAAAACACTCCAAATTAGTGTTAATTAAATGGACACCAACGACTAATACTAATATTAAGCCTGTCCAGCATAATGACCTCCAGTGTTGCTGTGATATAGTGTGATGTTATAATTGTACAGGGTGTAATATAACTTAGGGGTTGTGTCCGCCTCCCCTTGTCCTGCTCTCTCTAACATTCATTTGGCTGTTCTGACGCTGAGGCCATTTCACTTTAAGTTAAAGTTGTGTTCCACCTTCAGACAACATGGACATTTAGGCATATGCCCTCCACTTATGTTTATTGATCCGTTCTGCATTTCTCACTGTTTGCATATTCAGTGCAATCTGGGTGCGATATTAGCGTCCAGGATTCTATTGCAATATGCAATGGTATTAGAGGAATGTATTAAAGAGCAACTGCAGGGACAGGCGGAGCCCTTTCCTGCGATGTGCTCAGTGAGCTGGCGGGGTTACTATACATGTGCAGTCCCACTGACCGCACATGCACAAGCAGCCAATTCCGGGGAGGGGTCCGGGGGGAACCTTCTGCCGGGTAGGAATGCGCTGTGTAACCCATAGGCTACAATTGGCTACTGCCATCTTCAGATGGCGGTAGCTGGGGAGGTCAATCTCCGGAATGCTTTGAGAAATCTGGCAGCATTGCATCCCCCATATAAACCTATGGAGGATGCGGCTGCTGGCGGGAATAGAGGGATCGCAGCAGGTATTGGAGATGTGTGTTGCAGTCCTCCCTACATACAGTTGGGGGATACTTAATATTTGCGGCAAACCCCCGAAAACAAGTGTTTTCAGGGGGGAATAGCCGCAAATATTGTTTGATAAATGGGCCCCATTGATTTTCCCATCACGTAGACAAGAATATTTAACTTTTTTTTTTTTGCCCTTGGATATGACACAGAACTGCAAAGTAGAACGAGCTGTGTACAAGCCAAAGAGAAGAGCTGACAGTAACACAAAAAAATCTGCCTGACAATAAGAACCATCCTTGTTGAAAAGCAAAGAAGGATGCCAGGAAGATATGGCAGCGTGCTCAGTGTACTTAGGGGGTAATTCCAAGTTGATCACAGCAGTACTTTTTTTTAGCAGATGGACAAACCATGCGCACTGCAGGGGAGGCAGATATAACATGTGCAGAGAGAGTTAGATTTGGGTGGGTTATTTTATTTCTGTGCAGGGTACATACTGGCTGCTTTATTTTTACACTGCAAATTAGATTGCAGATTGAACACACCACACCCAAATCTAACTCTCTCTGCACATGTTAAATCTGCCTCCCCTGCAGTGCACATGGTTTTGCCCATCTGCTAAAAAAAGTCCTGCTACGATCAACTTGGAATTACCCCCTTAGTACAACACTTGGCAGAAGACGACAGTAAATGAAAGGCGTCTGAAGTGTTATTACACATATATGGAAGGGGATGTGGTCAAGTTTACCTACAATCAGAATCCCGAAGGTCAAAATCCCGACATGATCAAAATACCGACATTTAAAATGTCGACAGGTCAAAAAGTCGACATGAGTTTTTCATGATTTTTTCATTGAAACCGACTTGTTGATACTTTTCCATCCCAGTGGACCTGGAGGGGGAATATAACATACCCGAAGCATGGTGAACCATGGGAGGGGACGCGTTACACTTGGACGGTGTCCATGTCAACATACACACAAAAAAATATATATGAAAAACTTGTGTCAACTTTCTGACCTGTAGACATTTTAAAAGTTGGTATTTTGACCTTGACGGGATTTTTGATCGTCGGTCAATTGTTGTCGGGATTTTGACTGTCGGGATTTTGATTGTAGGTATGGAAGCTAGGATAAGACTTGCAGCAAGAATATTGTTATATACTGTGCAAGTCTCTTCATTTTCACTTAAAGACTTTATACATCTCCGCCTTAATAAAATAAATGAAGAGAGAGAAGAATAAATTAAAGATTTCCTTATACCTTTTTCAAGGGCTATTATTTTCTTTGCAGCGACCAGCCCAGGGGACTGTGCCCTACCTTGGGACATTTCTGACAGATCTCGTCATGTTGGACACAGCCCTCCCTGACTACATAGAGGTGAGAACGGCCATGATTACTGGAAGCGCCATTCTCTATCCTATAACGCATTATTTCAGAATGATTTGTCAGTCCGCCCCCGCTGAACCTCCTTCTGTTTCACAGGGTGGGCTGATAAACTTTGAGAAGAGGCGCAAGGTGAGTCTTGTCCCGCCCGTCTACACAGATAGAAATACGGCCTCCTTGCCCCAAAAGCTGACACTCTCCCCTTTTTCTAGGAGTATGAAGTATTGGCCAAGATTCAGAAGCTTCAGCTGACCTGCCGACATTATGTCCTGACGCCGAAGCCGGAGATCTTACAGGCCTTTTATACCCATCGGCAGCTGACTGAGGACCAGAGGTGAGAGGCGCAGACACCAACCGTTTAAACCAGTGGTTCCTAGACTCTGTTCCCAAGCACTCCCAACAGTTCATGTTTTCCTGGTCACCTAGAAGGTGCACAGGTGTATTCATTACATACTGACACATTTTAAAAGATTCACAGGTGGAGCTAATTATTTCACTTGCGATTCAGTGAGGAGACCTGGAAAACATGCACTGTTGGGGGTCCTTGAGGACTTTGGCAACCACTGGTTTAAACGGCCATCTGGAAAACCATTTACTTTGGTATCTGCGGAGGTCTCTGTTTAAAATGAGGACAATGGAAAACAAAGTATCACTCAAAATGTATTTAATAGGGGCTGACGTTTGTTGCCATTTAATACATGGGGGGATTTAACAAATCTTGGAGAGAGATAAAGTTAAGAGATATAACGTATAGTGATGAGCGGGTTCGGTTTCTCGGAAACCGAACCCCCCCGAACTTCACCCTTTTTACACGGGTCCGAGCCATACTCGGATTCTCCCGTATGGCTCGGTTAACCCGAGCGCGCCCGAACGTCATCATCCCGCTGTCGGATTCTCGCGAGATTCGGATTCTATATAAGCAGCCGTGCGTCGCCGCCATTTTCACTTGTGCATTGGAAATGTTAGGGAGAGGACGTGGCTGGCGTCCTCTCCGTTATTGTTGAACTTGATTGTGCTTTATTGCTTAATTGTGGGGAGGACTGGGGAGCAGCTGTATAATATAGGAGGAGTACAGTGCAGAGTTTTGCTGATCAGTGACCACCAGTTTTATCCGTTCTCTGCCTGAAAAAAACGCTCCTTATCTGTGCTCAGTGTGCTGCATATATCTGTGCTCACACTGCCTAATTGTGGGGACTGGGGAGCAGCTGTATTATATAGCAGGAGTACAGTGCAGAGTTTTGCTGACAGTGACCACCAGTATACGTTGTCTGTCTAAAAAACACTCCATATCTGTGCTCAGTGTGCTGCTTTATTGTGGGGACTGGGGACCACCAGTATAATATTATATAGCAGGAGTACAGTGCAGAGTTTTGCTGACAGTGACCACCAGTATACGTTGTCTGCCTGAAAAACACTCCATATCTGTGCTCAGTGTGCTGCTTTATTGTGGGGACTGGGGAGTCGGGACCACCAGTATAATATTATATAAGAGGAGTACAGTGCAGAGTTTTGCTGACACAGTGACCACCAGTATATATAACAGTACGGTACGGAAGGCCACTGCTGTACCTACCTCTGTGTCGTCATTAAGTACACTATCCATCTACATTCTAATTCTATACCTGTGGTGCATTTCAGTTGTGCAGTTTGCTGACACAGTGACCACCAGTATATATAGCAGTACGGTACGGAAGGCCACTGCTGTACCTACCTCTGTGTCGTCATTAAGTATACTATCCATCTACATTCTATACCTGTGGTGCAATTTAGTTTTGCAGTTTGCTGACACAGTGACCACCAGTATACTATATATTGCAGTACGGTACGGAAGGCCACTGCTGTACCTACCTCTGTGTCGTCATTAAGTATACTATCCATCTACATTCTATACCTGTGGTGCATTTTAGTTTTGCAGTTTGCTGACACAGTGACCACCAGTATACTATATATAGCAGTACGGTACGGAAGGCCACTGCTGTACCTACCTCTGTGTCGTCATTAAGTATACTATCCATCTACATTCTATACCTGTGGTGCATTTTAGTTGTGCGCAGTATATATAGTAGTAGGCCATTGCTATTGATACTGGCATATAATTCCACACATTAAAAAATGGAGAACAAAAATGTGGAGGTCAAAATAGGGAAAGATCAAGATCCACTTCCACCTCGTGCTGAAGCTGCTGCCACTAGTCATGGCCGAGACGATGAAATGCCATCAACGTCGTCTGCCAAGGCCGATGCCCAATGTCATAGTAGAGAGCATGTAAAATCCAAAAAACAAAAGTTCAGTAAAATGACCCAAAAATCAAAATTGAAAGCGTCTGATGAGAAGCGTAAACTTGCCAATATGCCATTTACGACACGGAGTGGCAAGGAACGGCTGAGGCCCTGGCCTATGTTCATGGCTAGTGGTTCAGATTCACATGAGGATGGAAGCACTCATCCTCTCGCTAGAAAAATGAAAAGACTTAAGCTGGCAAAAGCACAGCAAAGAACTGTGCGTTCTTCTAAATCACAAATCCCCAAGGAGAGTCCAATTGTGTCGGTTGCGATGCCTGACCTTCCCAACACTGGACGGGAAGAGGTGGCGCCTTCCACCATTTGCACGCCCCCTGCAAGTGCTGGAAGGAGCACCCGCAGTCCAGTTCCTGATAGTCAAATTGAAGATGTCACTGTTGAAGTACACCAGGATGAGGATATGGGTGTTGCTGGCGCTGGGGAGGAAATTGACAAGGAGGATTCTGATGGTGAGGTGGTTTGTTTAAGTCAGGCACCCAGGGAGACACCTGTTGTCCGTGGGACGAATATGGCCATTGACATGCCTGGTCAAAATACAAAAGAAATCACCTCTGCGGTGTGGAATTATTTCAACTAAAATGCGGACAACAGGTGTCAAGCCGTGTGTTGCCTTTGTCAAGCTGTAATAAGTAGGGGTAAGGACGTTAGCCACTTCGGAACATCCTCCCTTATACATTCATCATAAGTCAGTGACAAGTTCAAAAACTTTGGATGACAGCGGAAGCAGTCCACTGACCACTAAATCCCTTCCTCTTGTTGTAACCAAGCTCCTGCAAACCACACCACCAACTCCCTCAGTGTCAATTTCCTCCTTACCCAGGAAAGCCAATAGTCCTGCAGGCCATGTCACTGGCAAGTCTGACAAGTCCTCTCCTGCCTGGGATTCCTCCGATGCATCCTTGAGTGTAACGCCTACTGCTGCTGGCGCTGATGCTGTTGTTGCTGCTGGGAGTCGATCGTCATCCCAGAGGGGAAGTCGGAAGACCACTTGTACTACTTCCAGTAAGCAATTGACTGTCCAACAGTCCTTTGCGAGGAAGATGAAATATCACAGCAGTCATCCTGCTGCAAAGCAGATAACTCAGGCCTTGGCAGCCTGGGTGGTGAGAAACGTGGTTCCGGTATCCACCGTTAATTCAGAGGCAACTAGAGACTTGATTGAGGTACTGTGTCCCCGGTACCAAGTACCATCTAGGTTCCATTTCTCTAGGCAGGCGATACCGAAAATGTACACAGACCTCAGAAAAAGAGTCACCAGTGTCCTAAAAAATGCAGTTGTACCCAATGTCCACTTAACCACGGACATGTGGACAAGTGGAGCAGGGCAGACTCAGGACTATATGACTGTGACAACCCACTGGGTAGATGTATTGCCTCCCACAGCAAGAACAGCAGCGGCGGCACCAGTAGCAGCATCTTGTAAACGCCAACTCGTTCCTAGGCAGGCTACGCTTTGTATCACCGCTTTCCATAAAAGGCACACAGCTGACAACCTCTTACGAAAACTGAGGAACATCATCGCAGAATGGCTTACCCAAATTGGACTCTCCTGGGGATTTGTGACATCGGACAATGCCAGCAATATTGTGCGTGCATTACATCTGGGTAAATTCCAGCACGTCCCATGTTTTGCACATACATTGAATTTGGTGGTGCAGAATTATTTCAAAAATGACAGGGGCGTGCAAGAGATGCTGTCGGTGGCCCGAAGAATTGCGGGCCACTTTCGGCATTCAGCCACCGCGTACAGAAGACTGGAGCACCACCAAACAATCCTGAACCTGCCCTGCCATCATCTGAAGCAAGAGGTGGAAACGAGGTGGAATTCAACCCTCTATATGCTTCAGAGGATGGAGGAGCAGCAAAAGGCCATTCAAGCCTATACATCTGGCCACGATATAGGCAAAGGAGGGGGAATGCACCTGACTCAAGCGCAGTGGAGAATGATTTCAACATTGTGCAAGGTTCTGCAACCCTTTGAACTTGCCACACGTGAAGTCAGTTCAGACAATGCCAGCCTGAGTCAGGTCATTCCCCTCATCAGGCTTTTGCAGAAGAAGCTGGAGACATTGAAGGAGGAGCTAAAACAGAGCGATTCCGCTAGGCATGTGGGACTTGTGGATGGAGCCCTTAATTCGCTTAACCAGGATTCACGGGTGGTCAATCTGTTGAAATCAGAGCACTACATTTTGGCCACCGTGCTCGATCCTAGATTTAAAACCTACGTTGTATCTCTCTTTCCGGCAGACACAAGTCTGCAGAGGTTCAAAGACCTGCTGGTGAGAAAATTGTCAAGTCAAGCGGAATGTGACCCGTCAACAGCTCCTCCTTTACATTCTCCCGCAACTGGGGGTGCGAGGAAAAGGCTAAGAATTCCGAGCCCACCCGCTGGCGGTGATGCAGGGTAGTCTGGAGCGAGTGCTGACATCTGGTCCGGACTGAAGGACCTGCCAACGATTACTGACATGTCGTCTACTGTCACTGCATATGATTCTCTCACCATTGAAAGAATGGTGGAGGATTATATGAGTGACCGCATCCAAGTAGGCACGTCAGACAGTCCGTACGTATACTGGCAGGAAAAAGAGGCAATTTGGAGGCCCTTGCACAAACTGGCTTTATTCTACCTAAGTTGCCCTCCCTCCAGTGTGTACTCCGAAAGAGTGTTTAGTGCAGCCGCTCACCTTGTCAGCAATCGGCGTACGAGGTTACTTCCAGAAAATGTGGAGAAGATGATGTTCATCAAAATGAATTATAATCAATTCCTCCGTGGAGACATTCACCAGCAATTGCCTCCAGAAAGTACACAGGGATCGGAGATGGTGGATTCCAGTGAGGACGAATTAATAATATGTGAGGAGGGGGATGTACACAGTGAAAGGGGTGAGGAATCGGAGGATGATGAGGAGGAGGACGACATCTTGCCTCTGTAGAGCCAGTTTGTGCAAGGAGAGATTGATTGCTTCTTTTTTGGTGGGGGCCCAAACCAACCAGTCATTTCAGTCACAGTCGTGTGGCAGACCCTGTCGCTGAAATGATGGGTTCGTTAAAGTGTGCATGTCCTGTTTATACAACATAAGGGTGGGTGGGAGGGCCCAAGGACAATTGCAAGATGGGTGGGTGGGAGGGCCCAAGGACAATTCCATCTTGCACCTCTTTTTTCTTTCATTTTTCTTTGCATCATGTGCTGTTTGGGGACAATTTTTTTGAAGTGCCATCCTGTCTGACACTGCAGTGCCACTCCTAGATGGGCCACTTGTGTTGCTTAGCTTAGTCACACAGCGACCTCGGTGCAAATTTTAGGACTAAAAATAATATTGTGAGGTGTTCAGAATAGACTGGAAATGAGTGGAAATTATGGTTATTGAGGTTAATAATATTATGGGATCAAAATGACCCCTAAATTCTATGATTTAAGCTGTTTTTTAGGGTTTTTTGAAAAAAACACCCGAATCCAAAACACACCCGAATCCGACAAAAAAATTTCGGTGAGGTTTTGCCAAAACGCGTCCGAATCCAAAACACGGCTGCGGAACCGAATCCAAAACCAAAACACAAAACCCGAAAAATGTCCGGTGCACATCACTAATAACGTACCAACCAATCAGTTCCTGTCGGTTTTTTTTTAGCACAGCTTGTAAAGTTTTAGAATCTACTTTCTCTCTCTCCACTTTATCTCTCTCCAAGACTTGATAAACCTCCCGCATGTTATGTTATACCTTCACGAAGTTTTAAAGACAAACTGCCACCCTCATATAAATATATTATAATCCCAAAATATAAAAACACAAACGATACTAAACAATACAGTTTAATACTAATTTACCAAATTAGTTTTCTAAGCATGAATTAAAGGAAAGTGTGGAAAAGCTTTGTATTGTGTGATAGCTCAATTATGCTGCATTCAGATCGCAAATGCCGGATCCTACCCGGTAAGAGAAACGTGTCCTTACCGGGTGGGATCCGGCATTTGCGCTCCTCTGCTGGCTTTCCGACCCGGCAATATACTGGGTCGGTTGCCATAGCAGCGGGGGGCGCAGCAGCAGCAGGGGCGGGGGTGGAGGCGGCGCTGGGAGATGAGCTCATCTCCTGCGCCGCCTCTCCCTATGCTGTGAATGGGAGCCGTGTCGCATCGGAACGGCTCCCATTCACACTGCACCTGACCCGGTATTCAACCCGGTAATAACCCTTCTTTTTTACCGGGTTGAATTACCGGGTCAGGCGACCCGCTAATTCTGCAAAGGACCTTTCCCATCGCACACTGACCCGTTTCGACACGGCAATATGCCGTGTCGATACCGGGTTTTTAGTGCGATGTGAAAGTTTGTCATTTGGGAGGGCGGATAATGTGGATGTACAGGAAAAGCAGTAGAATAACCTGTATTTAACATATCTAAATGTATTAGTCATTCTGTTCTCATATCAAGAGATCTAGAAAACCTGCACTGCTGGAAAGCCTGATCTCTGAATGCCATGTGCTAGAGTATAATAAGGATATATGTAGCTTTCACTATGTCTTTCGCACACAAACAGAGACCGGTTTATCTGCTGGTTAGAGTTTACAATTTACACAATAAATGGGTGTGACTGTTATTACTGTGTATGTGTCTAGTATTCATGGTCATATAATAGATGTATTATTATCGTTATGTTCCTACAGCAGATGTATTATTACAGCAGGTATATTATTAATTCAGATGGGTTATTACACTAAGATTTATGTTTGTGTTATAATTAATGCACCATGGTGCAATGATAACTAATGTTGCCATAACCTGTTTCAATTTATTTTGGGGTCACAGTTACCGGATTTCTCGTAGCATTGAGCCCCCTGCGGATTCCTGCCCCAATTCCCCTCGTATCCGCAGGAAACTGACCAAGAGGTTCAGCTCGTAAGTGTATATTTATTATTATTACTATAATTTATTAAGTGCCAGCAGATTCTGCAGCGCTTTACTGAAGTATATTATGGTCTCTTTCAGGTATAGTTCTCTGCCTTGACTTGCTTACCCATCGCTCCAGTCCTGTCCTTGGGTCCACTATCCATAACTCCAGTGCCCTCTCTAGGTGCACTCTCCATTACTCCTGTCCTCTTCCTAGGTCCACTTTCCATAAACTCAGTGCTCTTACTAGGTCCACTCTATAAAGCTCCAGTTCCCTCATTTGATCCACTCTCTATAGAACTAGGCTTACACTGTTTACATTAGTTCTACCTCTCACTAGGTCCACTCTCCGTACTGTAGCTCCAGTCCCCTAAGTAGGTTCATTCTCCATAGCTCCACTACCCTCGCTATGTGCCCTCTCCATATAACTGGGTCCTTTCTTCATAGCTCCAATCATCACGCTAGGTCCACTCTCCATACCTCTAATCTCCTCACTATGTCCATTCTCCATACCTCCAGTGCCCTCACCAGGCCCACTCTCCACAGCTCCAATCCTTTTAATAGGGCCAATGTCCATAGCTTCATTCCTCCTACTAGGTCCAATCTCCATACTGTAGCTCCAGTGCTCTCACTAGGCCCACTCTCCATAGCTCCAGTGCTTTCACGAGGCCCACTCTCCATAGCTACTATCCTATTACTAGGTCCACCCTACACATTGTAGATTCAGTCGTCACACTAAGTCCATTCTCCATAGCTTCTGTCTCCTCACTAGGTCTATTCTCCATAGCTCCAGTTTTCTTACTAGGTCCAATCTCCATAGCTTCATTCCTTCTACTAGGTCCAATCTCCATATTGTAGTTCCAGTCATCACCCTACGTCCACTTGTTGCAGTCCCCACACTACGTCCATTCTCCATAGCTGCAGTCCCAACACTAATCCAACTTTCCCATAACTCCAGTGCTCTCACTAGGCTCACTTTCCATACTGTAGCTACAGTGATTACACTAGGTCCATTCTCCATAGCTCCTGTCCTCTCACTGGGTCCACTCTCTGGAACTCCAGTCACCACACTAGGCTAACTCTCCATATTGTAGCAACAGTCATTACACTAGTCCTATTGCTAAGCTTGTATGATCTCACACACTCTCATTGATCAGGTTTGTGTGGACCGTGAGAGGTCCACACAGTTATCTTGAACCCTAGCCTCCTTGCCAGGTCCATACAGTGCCTAGCTCTGATACCATCCAGGCTTTTCCTCCTCCCAGTATGCTTGTCTGGTTCAGGAGGACCCAAGTTGTTGCTCAACAGACCCACTTCTTATAGGTCAATTTTGACAGGTATCTCAATGACCTCACCAATTCCTAGCGTACTGCTGGCATACTCATGAACATTGTATCTCTTTCATCCATCTGGGGATGCTGCGCACTTACTGCTGGGTTAGAGTGTATGGGTAAAGGAGTTTGGCACAGAACCTATAGAAAACTAACTCCTCCCCCCTCTAACCCTTCCCATCTCCAGCCTGACTAACCAGTACCTCAGTTTTAGTTTTGTGCCTGTGGACTACAGACACAGTTTTTTTACCTATAGCTTTTAGTTAGGTTTTTGTTGTTGTTTTATTTAGTTTTTCTGGGGTACCTAGTCCCAGTATACTGGTGGCAGGTACTGCTGGAGTGGGGTTAGTTAGTGTAAGTTATTTTCCCACTCTAATCTGCCACTGGATGGTCACCATACTTCGGACACTGGGGCTCTCTATCCGGACAGGATCCGAGGAGGCAGGGGCGTAAGTTTATAGTAGACGCCCGGAGGCGAAACAGATGATGGTGCCCCCCCAACACAGCCACATATACACACACATGTATACAAATACACATACAGCATCCATATACACACACACACATCACATATATACATATACACACACACCCATCACATATACACACACAGCCACATAGATACTGTACAAATTCACACACACACACACACACACACACACACACACACACACACACACACACACATATACATTTACACACACACAGCCATTGTCCCGACCCACCAGTCGTTAGTCCCCTCTTCGCACCAATTTCTTCCCACAGCAGCTCCTGGACTGTGGAGAAAAAGCAAGGGGAGTTAGATGGTTCTGCAGAAGGTAGCCGGGCAGCCGCGGTGTCAGCGGGAGCCTGTGTGTCAGCGGGAGGGAGCCGGACAGCCGCAGTGTCAACGGGTGGGAGCCGGCCAGGTGCGATGTCGGGGCGGGAGCCGGAGTGACTGCGGGAGGGAGCCGGGCAGCCGCGGTGTCAGCGGGAGGGAGCCGGCCTGGTGCGGTGTCAGGGCGGGAGCCGGAGTGACTGCGGGAGGGAGCCGGGCAGCCGCGGTGTCAGCGGGTGGAAGCTGGCCAGGTGCTGTGTCGGGGCGGGAGCCGGAGTGACTGCGGGAGGGAGCCGGTGTCATGGGGCGAGAGCTGGGCAGCATGGGAGTCAGCAGGAGGGAGCCCGTCAGCACGCAGAGTCTGGGGGCGGGACTCGGGAGCTGGGGTGTCAGTCGGGACAGGCGCCAGCCAACCCCACATCCCCTTTGCTCGTACAGTGTAAGTTGCTGGTGCACAGTGATGGAAGTGCACCTGAGGCAATGGAGAAGGTGCCCCCTTCACTGCTGGAGCCCGGCGGCATTCGACTCCATTGCCTCCGGTACTTCCGCCACTGCAAGGAGGCACTGATAAGGTACAGGACAGCCACAATCTGTCTTGGCAGCATTGGGCTGTACCATATATATATATATATATATATATATATATGTGTGTGTGTGTGTGTGTGTGTGTTCATAGATTTTTACTCTTGCTGTGCTTTACGTGTCAGCAATTTCCCCACAGGCCTCCCCCCCCCTTCCGGGGGTGAGCTGCGGCGCTGGGTAGCATGGGTTACTTTATCACTGCTACCGCTATCATTGCTGGCTGGTGGTACAGGCGGAGCGAGAGTGAAGGAAGGTTAATACCTTCCCGCTGCCCGCCAGACACTCTGTGTTAAAACGCGCCGCAGTCCTTCTCCTGAAGGGGAGCCGCGGCCTTTCGGATACAAGGGTCCTTCTCCTGAAGGGCATTTTGACCAGCCACGGCGGTGAAGCTAGAGAGGAAGGAAACACTTCCTGCCTTCTTAAGCCCGCGCACACATCCGCTCAGCTTCTGTGGGAGGTCTTGAGCTCCGGGCGCCATCTTCTGCAGCTTCAGTACGGGGGATGCTGCGCAGCACATTACACACACATAAAGCAACTCTCACTCTGTTCATTACAGAGGGGGATCAAGCAACAGCAAGTATATTAGTTATCATTGTGTTATTGGCTAACCTTTATATATATATATATTGGCAGAGCCTGTCACTTAGTGTTACACTCATTATCATAGTGAGGTTCACTAATAGGATAAAATTCACCCGGTTATTCAAGGGGTATATAAGGAACAATTTTTTTGGTTTTTATTACTTATTGTTCCACTGTTTAGAAATAGAAAAATGGCCAATATAAGCTGGACAAATCTGCAAAAGGGAAAACATCCTTGGTTGTTTATTTTGCCTGTTCACAATGTGGTTCAAAGCTTTCAAAAGGTACGTGCTCTGGCACACCGGTTGCGGACCAGCAGGTTCTGCAGATCAGTCTATGCCTCTGTGGGCCAAACACATGGCCAATGCCGTATCAGATTTATGTCCGTCCAAATCGGTTGCTGATTCCAGTCAGACTACCGAGGAGCCACTGTGGGCAAAAAATATGGGCAAGTGTCTCTCTGATTTAACTCAGTCTTTGAACAAGATTGTCAACTCTTCGAGCAGTTCTACTGCTGCAATACGCCCACAGCCATTACCCGCTATAACTTGTCCAGGGGAGGAGTTAGATTTTATGACCTCCCCCTTAGAGGAAGGTGAAGTAGACCCAGAGTGGGAGGATGCTTCGGCTTGGGAAGAAGAGGAGCTATCTACGAGCTCAGGTGTCAGATTGCTGATAGAAGCCATCCGTCACTCTTGATCTCCAGGATGCGGCAGTGGCGGAGACTTAATAATAATAATAATAATTGTATTTATATAGCACTCTTTCTCCAATAGGACTCAAGGTGCTTAACAGATACATAGCATAATATAGTACAGAAAATAATGAAGTACAGAACAGCTTTTCATAAAATACAGAAGCATGAATATACTAAAGGGATATTATGGAAATGCTTGAGTAAACAGGAAAGTCTTGAGTCTACTTTTGAAGGACTCTATAGTTGGGGCCTCTCGCACTGTGCGGGGTAGTGCGTTCCATAGAGTCGGAGCCGCATGACTAAAAGCTCGACCCCCAGATAAATTATGGAAGATTCTAACTATTGCTAAAAGTCCTTCAACTACAGATCGCAGTAATCTAGTGGGACAGTCTGGGGTCAAAAGCTGCTTCAGGTACCTTGGGCCCTGGTCATGTAGTGCTTTGAAACTCAGTAAGCCAATCTTGAAGATGATTCGCCATCTTACAGGCAGCCAGTGAAGGGAGTAGAGTATGGGTGTTATGTGCCTAGAACGGGGCTGGTCGGTCAACAGCCTGGCAGCTGTGTTTTGCACCAGCTGTAAGCGGTGCAATTCTTTTGCTGGGAGACCAAGGTAGAGGGCATTACAGTAGTCTAATCGAGATGATACAAATGCATGGATGACTTTTGGTAGATCATTTGAGGGAATTAAGTGCTTGATTCTGGCTATGTTCCTCAGGTGAAAGAATGAGGATTTGATTGTGGCTGATATCTGATGTTTAAGTGTCAAGCCACTATCCAGGACAACGCCAAGATTCCGCACACGATCAGTGGTTTGTAAATCTGAATCCCCGAGTGTAAGTCCAGTTGGTTGGCTATGCTGTAGTCTTGTCCTTTGATGTTGCGGTCCTATCATAAGGACCTCTGTTTTATCCGTTGTTCAGTCACAGCCAACTGGCACTCATCCACTTCTGGAGTTCAGCTAGACAGCCATTTAGGGTTGCTACTGGGTTATCAGTGCCCAGAGCAAAGGACAAGTACAGTTGTGTATCATCTGCATAGCAGTGGTAGACCAGCCCATGGCGCCTGATTATTTCACCCAGTGGGAGCAGGTATACTGCAAAAAGCATGGGGGATAGTATAGAACCTTGTTGGACACCACATGTCAATGACACTGATGGTGATGAGTATACTCCAGACGATACTCTCTGTGACTTGTCTGTGAGAAATTATTTGAACCAGCTTAGGACTGTCCCACCCAGTCCACAAAAATGTATCAGTTGCTCAATCAGAAGCCCATGGTCCATGGTATCAAATGATGCAGAGAGATCCAGAAGGATTAATATTGAACACTTTGCGGATATTTTGAAGGAGCCCTGGTTTAAACCGGACTCTCGTTTCCAGGCCCCTAAGAAATTGAGATTTCTGTATCCCTTTAAGGAGGAGGACACTAGATTTTGGGAAATGGCCCCAAAGGTAGATGCCCCTATTACACACTTGGCGAAGGCTACGGTTATTCCCTCCGTACAGTCTGTGACCTTGAAAGATCCTACAGATAGGAAAATAGAGGCAATCCTTAAATCTATGTTTGCTCTATCAGGTATTTCCCTACGTCCAATTCTCGCTGGCGCTTGGGTTCTTAAGGCCGTGGATGACTGGCTAGCACAAGTGGTGTCTGAAATGCAATCTGACGATCCGTCAGAAGCTATTCAATTAGCAGAACAGATTTCTAAAACTCTGACTTATGTAGGTGAAGCCTTGTTGGACTCTGCTGCGCTTCAGTCACGTGTAACTTCCTTGGCTGTAACGGCAAGAAGATCTCTCTGGCTTTGGGTTTGGAACGCTGACTCCGATTCAAAACAGACTTTAACAACCATGCCCTTTGAAGGGGAGTTTCTTTTTGGATCGGAACTAAAAAAAGATTATTTCAGATACTACTGGAGGCAAGAGTCCTTTTTTTCCAGTTGCCCCTCAAAAACCGAAATCCACGAAGTTTCGGTCCTTTCGTACTCAGGGAAGAGGAAGTTTCCAGTCATTTCAGGCTTTTTACAGATTTCCACGAAGAGGAGCATTCAGAGGTAGAGGAATACAGGCAACTCGTAGACCAGCTATTAAGTCTACTGACAAGCCTACTGTATGACGCTTCGAGGTCTCCGAAGGGATCACTGGTGGTCGGGGCTCGGTTACTACAGTTCAAGGATGTGTGGCTCCTGTCAAAACCAGATCGGTGGGTGACAGGAGTCATCTCCAGAGGATATATCTTAGATCTCGAGGAACCAGTCCCACATCATTTTTTCGTCACCCCTCTCCCAAGCGATCCCTCCAGGTGTCAAGCTCTCCTTCAAGCAACGGCCACGCTTTTACACAATGGAGTAATTCTTCCAGTTCCCAACCAGCAAAGATGTCAGGGATTTTCCTTGAGTCTTTTTATCGTAAACAAACCGGACGGTTCGTCCCGACCCATTTTAAATCTCAAATGCCTAAACCCGTATCTCTCTGTCCAGAAATTAAAAATGGAATCCATTCGTTCAATTATCGCCGCCATATAGCAGGAGAAATATTTGGCTTCCATAGACATAAAGGATGCATACCTACATGTTCCCATTTGGACTGGTCATCAATATCTTCTATAATTTGTAGTCGACCCTTGGCATTTTCAGTTTCAAGCTCTCCCATTCAGTCTCTCCATGGCCCCTCGAGTGTTTACAAAGACTCATGGGCCATATCGTGGCAGTACTGAGGTGTCAGGGAGTCAACATTACTCCTTACTTGGACGATCTGTTAATCAAGGCCCCATCAGAGACGATTCTTCATCAACACTTGCGACTCACAATAGACACCCTGCAGTCCTTCGGATGGATAATAAATTTCCCAAAATCGTCGCTGCTTCCTTCTCAGAAGATGATGTTTCTGGAACTCTTATTCGACACCAGGAGCCAGAGAGTGTTTCTTCCTCAGGAAAAAACCCAGGACCTACGGTCCAGAACTCGAACACTGTTACAATTACCAATGGTTTCAGTTCTCAGATGCATGCAGGTGTTAGGAAAAATCGTTGCAACCTTCGAGGCAGTCCCATATGCTAGATTTCATGCCCGACCCCTTCAAGCTCAGATTCTCAGCTGTTGGGCTCGGATGGGACGACACCTCGAATTACAGTTGTTCTGCTTGACGGTACAGACTCGTAAATCGCTCCACTGGTGGCTTCACAGCCACAATCTGACCAAGGGAGCTCCGTTCACAATTTGTATTGGATGATGGTCACCATGGAAGTCAGCCTCATGGGTTGGGGAGCGGTGTTTCAAACTCACCATTTTCAGGGACTCTGGAACAGTCAGGAATCATTGTTACAGATCAACATTTTGGAATTGCGAGCGATCCGGTATGCGCTCATTTAAATACAAACCGTGGTCCAGGGTCATCCAGTTCGGGTTCAGTCCGACAACGCCATGGCGGTGGCTTACATAAACAGACAAGGAGGAACTCGAAGCTGGAACGCCATGAAAGAGGTCACTCATATTCTCACGTGGGCAGAGCGTTGGGTTCCGGCCATCTCCACGATTCACATTCCGGGAGTCGAACACTGGGAAGCAGATTTCTTAAGCCGTCACACAGTTCACCTGGGAGAGTGGGAGCTTCACCAGGAGGTGTTTCTTACTCTAGTGTCTCTGTGGGGAGCGCCCGACATAGATCTCATGTCGTCTCGTCGCAACAAAAAGCTCCCTTACTACGGGTCGCGCACTCAGGATCCTCAGGCGACTGTAATCGATGCCTTGACAGCTCCATGGCAGTTTCAACTGGGATATGTGTTTCCACCGATTCCGCTAATTCCACGTCTACTTCAACGAATGCGGCGAGAAGGCCTGCCAGTCATTCTGGTAGCTCCAGATTGGCCGCGTCGCCAGTGGTATACTCTTCTGTGCGGCATGGTAGTCAGGGAATCTTTCCGTCTCCCTCTGCGACCGGACCTTCTTCTATCAAGGACCATGTCGCCACCCAGATTTAAATCGGCTGGCTTTGACAGCATGGTTCTTGAATCCAGCATTTGAACAGCTAAAGGATTATCTCGGCCAGTCGTACAAACGATGATTCAGGCTAGGAAGCCGGTAACTTCTGGAATTTATCACAGGGTGTGGTGTATTTACATTGCTTGGTGTGAAAAACGTGGATTGGTACCGGACCTATTTAGGGTACCTCGCCTGTTGTCTTTCCTTCAGGAGGGTCTCACTTAAAGGACAGGTCTCTGCTTTATCGGTACTTTTTCAAAAAAGCTTGGCTCTCATTCCAGAGGTCCAGAAATTTCTTCAGGGAGTACTTTAGATTCAACCTTCTTTTGTTCCCCCGGCTCCTCCCTGGGACTTGAATTTAGTTCTTACGGCTCTTCAAAAATCTCCGTTTGAACCATTGGAATCTGGAATTTCGATTCCTAACACTCAAGGTTGTTTTCTTTTTGGCCATTGCCTCAGCCAGACGTGTATCTGAGTTGGCGGCTCTTTCTTGCAGGCCGCCTTTGTTGGTTTTTCATGATGACCGAGTGGTTCTGCGTACAAAACCTTCCTTCCTTCCGCAGGTTGTGTCGGCTTTCCACCTAAATCAGGACATTGTCCTTCCAGCGTTTACTCCTTCTTCCTCCGGGGAGGATATTCATTTGGCCTTACTGTATGCTGTTAGGGCCTTACACATTTATTTGTCTCGTACTGAATCTGTTCGTCATACAGATTAGTTGGTGTTGATTGACACACCCAAACGGGGTTGGCCGGCTTCTAAGAATACGGTGGCTCGTTGGGTGACTTCGACCATTCGGCAGGCATACATATCTTCTAATGTTGCCGTTCCTGATCCAATACGGGCTCATTCGACTAGGGCTGTTGGAGCCTCTTGGGCTGTTTGCGGGGGTGTTTCTGTGGACCAGCTGTGTAGGGCGACGACCTGGTCATCCGTGCATACCTTCACGAAGTTCTACCATTTTCATACTTTTGGTGTGAAGGCTGCCTCTGTTGGGCGTCGAATTTTGCAGACAGCTATGCCGTCTGTGTCTCCCTCCTCTAATTAGCTTGCTTTGGGAAATCCCAGCAGTAAGTGCGCAGCGTCCCCCAGATGGATGAAAAAGAAATAGGGATTTTTGTTTATTTACCGTAAAATCTCTTTCTCTGATTCCATCTGGGGAACGCTGCGATCCCTCCCATATATTTGTCTGGTTTATTGGTTGTATTCTGTTTTGTCTCTTTCGGCTTGGCTAAGCGCTAACTGAGGTACTGGTTAGTCAGGCTAGAGATGGGAGGGGTTAGAGGGGGGAGGAGTTAGTTTTCTATAGGTTCTGTGCCAAACTCCTTTACCCACACACCCAGCAATAAGTGCGCAGCGTCCCCAAGATGGAATCAGAGAAAGAGATTTTACGGTAAGTAAACAAAAATCCCTATTTCAGACCACAAAATGGATATGTTATGGGTGTTGTATTACATATACTGTAGCTGTATTACATAGAGGTGTATTATGCAATTCAGTTGTTCTGTCATGTACATCTTCTCCTATGCTGCAGGTTATTACTGGGCTCGGAAGTATTTAGTCCCAAGATGAATGGTGACAGAGTATCCCCGTCAGGATCCTGCAGCAGCTGTGAGATTGATGAAGGACTTATTGCAGCACTGTGCCCTGCGGAGCCGGCCTCAGGCAAACTAACAGTGAGTGTGTAATATGATGTTACATCATGTGCTGAGCCACAGTGACAGAGCGAGGGAATGTGTGGGCCAAGGGCCTAATTCTGAGTTAATCGTAGCAGCAAATTTGTTAGCAGTTGGGCAAAATCATGGGGGTAATTCCAAGTTGATTGCAGCAGGATTTCTGTTAGCAATTGGGCAAAACCATGTGCACTGCAGGGGAGGCAGATATAACATGTGCAGAGAGAGTTAGATTTGGGTGTGGTGTGTTCAATCTGCAATCTAATTTGCAGTGTAAAAATAAAGCAGCCAGTATTTACCCTGCACAGAAATAAAATAACCCACCCAAATCTAACTCTCTCTGCAAATGTAATATCTGCCCCCCCTGCAGGGCACATGGTTTTGCCCAATTGCTATCAAAAATACTGCTGCGATCAACTTGGAATTACCCCCCATGTGCACTGCAGGGGTTGCAGATGTAACATGTGCAGAGAGAGTTAGATTTGGGTGGGGTGTATTTGAACTGAAATCTAAATTGCAGTGTAAAAATAAAGCAGCCAGTATTTACCCTACACAGAAACAATATAACCCACCCAAATCTAACTCTCTCTGCACATGTTATATCTGCCCCCCTGCAGTGCACATGGTTTTTCCCAATTGGTAACAAACTTGCTGCTGCGATCAACTCAGAATTACCCCCCAAGTGCAAAGATATATATTATTTATTCCTGGTTAGACACCCACACACCTCATACCTCCATTTCTAACCTCTCTCACATCCAGCAGAGATGGACTGGTAGCTGCGCCGGCTGCTAATTGTTATGTTTGTAATACAGAAAACAAGGGGGTAATTCAGATCTGATCGCAGCAGCAAATTTGTTAGCTAATGGGCAAAACCATGTGCACTGTGGGGCAGATATAACATTTGCAGAGGGAGTTAGATTTGGGTGGGTTATATTGTTTCTGTGCAGGGTAAATACTGGCTGCTTTATTTTGTAATTGTAATTTAGATTTCAGTTTGAACACACCCCACCCAAATCTAACTCTCTCTGCACATGTTATATCTGCCCCCCTGCAGTGCACATTGGGGGTCATTCCGAGTTGTTCGCTCGCTAGCAGATTTTAGCAGCATTGCACACGCTAGGCCGCCGCCCTCTGGGAGTGTATCTTAGCTTAGCAGAATTGCGAACGAAAGATTAGCAGAATTGCGAATAGAAAATTCTTAGCAGTTTCTGAGTAGCTCGAAACTTACTCCTACACTGCGATCAGATCAGGCCGTTTCGTTCCTGGTTTGACATCACAAACACGCCCTGCGTTCGGCCAGCCACTCCTCCGTTTCTCCAGACACTTCCGCGTATTATCCTGGCACGCCTGCGTTTTTCCGCACACTCCCAGAAAACGGCCAGTTTCCGCCCAGAAACACCCACTTCCTGTCAATCACACTCCGATCACTTCAACAAGGAAAATTCTTCGTTCGGACGTGAGTAAATCTACTAAGTTTTGTGCTAAAATACTTAGCACATGCGCACTGCGTACCATGCGCATGCGCATTTTTGCCTTAATCGCTCCGTTGCGAAAATCGTCAACGAGCGATCAACTCGGAATGACCCCCATGGTTTTGCCCATTAGCTAACACATTTTCTGCTGCGATCAGATCTGAATTACCCCCTAAGATGTTACAGGGGTAATAAGACACTCAGGAGCTGGGTTATTATAATAAAATGTTACAGGGGTAATAAGACTCTCAGGAGCTGGGTTACTGTAATAAGATGTTACAGGGGTAATAAGACACTCAGGAGCTAGGATACTGTAATCTGATGTTACAGGGGTAATAAGACACTCAGGAGCTGGGGTACTGTAATATGATGTTACAGGGGGAATAAGACTCAGGAGCTGGGTTACTGTAATATGATGTTACAGGGGGAATAAGACACTCAGGAGCTAGGTTACTGTAATAAGATGTTACAGGGGTAATAAGACACTCAGGAGCTGGGTTACTGTAATAAGATGTTACAGGGGTAATAAGACACTCAGGAGCTGGGTTACTGTAATAAGATGTTACAGGGGTAATAAGACACTCAGGAGCTGGGTTACTGTAATACGATGTTACAGGTGTAATAAGACACTCAGGAGCTGGGTTACTGTAATAAGATGTTACAGGGGGAATAAGACACTCAGGAGCTGGGTCACTGTAATAAGATGTTACAGGGGTAATAAGACACTCAGGAGCTGGGTTACTGTAATAAGATGTTACTGGGGTAATAAGACACTCAGGAGCTGGGTTACTGTAATAAGATGTTACAGGGGTAATAAGACACTCAGGAGCTGGGTACTGTAATAAGATGTTACAGGGGTAATAAGACACTCAGGAGCTGGGTTACTGTAATAAGATGTTACAGGGGTAATAAGACACTCAGGAGCTGGGTTACTGTAATACGATGTTACAGGTGTAATAAGACACTCAGGAGCTGGGTTACTGTAATAAGATGTTACAGGGGTAATAATACACTCAGGAGCTGGGTACTGTAATAAGATGTTACAGGGGTAATAAGACACTCAGGAGCTGGGATACTGTAATAAGATGTTACAGGGGTAATAAGACACTCAGGAGCTGGGTTACTGTAATACGATGTTACAGGTGTAATAAGACACTCAGGAGCTGGGTTACTGTAATAAGATGTTACAGGGGTAATAAGACACTCAGGAGCTGGGTTACTGTAATACGATGTTACAGGTGTAATAAGACACTCAGGAGCTGGGTTACTGTAATAAGATGTTACAGGGGTAATAAGACACTCAGGAGCTGGGGTACTGTAATAAGGTGTTACAGGGGTAATAAGACACTCAGGAGCTGGGTTACTGTAATAAGATGTTACAGGGATAATAAGACACACATGAGCTGGGTTACTGTAATAAGATCTTACAGGTGTAATAAGACACTCAGGAGCTGGGTACTGTAATAAGATGTTACAGGGGTAATAAGACACTCAGGAGCTGGGTTACTGTAATAAGATGTTACAGGGGGAATAAGACACTCAGGAGCTGGGTTACTGTAATAAGATGTTACAGGGGTAATAAGACACTCAGGAGCTTGGTTACTGTAATAAGATCTTACAGGTGTAATAAGACACTCAGGAGCTGGGTTACTGTAATACAATATTACAGGGGTAATAAGACACTCAGTAACTGGGTTACTGTAATAAGATGTTACAGGGGTAATAAGACACTCAGGAGCTGGGTTACTGTAATAAGATGTTACAGGGGTAATAAGACACTCAGGAGCTGGGTTACTGTAATAAGATCTTACAGGTGTAATAAGACACTCAGGAGCTGGGTTACTGTAATAAGATGTTACAGGGGTAATAAGACACTCAGGAGCTGGGTTACTGTAATAAGATGTTACAGGGGTAATAAGACACTCAGGAGCTGGGTTACTGTAATAAGATGTTACAGGGGTAATAAGACACTCAGGAGCTGGGTTACTGTAATAAGATGTTACAGGGGTAATAAGACACTCAGGAGCTGGGTTACTGTAATAAGATGTTACAGGGGTAATAAGACACTCAGGAGCTGGGTTACTGTAATATGATGTTACAGGGGTAATAAGACACTCAGGAGCTGGGTTACTGTAATAAGATGTTACAGGGGTAATAAGACACTCAGGAGCTGGGTTACTGTAATAAGATGTTACAGGGGTAATAAGACACTCAGGAGCTGGGTTACTGTAATAAGATATTACAGGTGTAATAAGACACTCAGGAGCTGGGTTACTGTAATAAGATGTTACAGGGGTAATAAGACACTCAGGAGCTGGGTTACTGTAATAAGATGTTACAGGGGTAATAAGACACTCAGGAGCTGGGTTACTGTAATAAGATGTTACAGGGGTAATAAGACACTCAGGAGCTGGGTTACTGTAATAAGATGTTACAGGGGTAATAAGACACTCAGGAGTTGGTAATGAGATGTTATAGGGGTAGTAATGAGATGATTATTGACATAACTGATAAGGACCTGTTGCAGGAGAGAACATTGCTGGAACCTTTCAACCTACCCACCACACCACTAAGAGAAGATGCAGTTGGACCTCTTTCCTCACCCCGCTCCCCAGTTTCCCCCTCCCTACCTGTATACAACCAGCAGATTGCTGATCTCTGTATTATCCGTGTCAGCATGGAGAATACTCATGGGAACCTGTATAAGAGCATACTGGTAAGATCTGAAATTCGCTGTGAATGCTGATAATACTATGTGACAGGGTAGTACATGTTACTCTGTGTAACAGGGAAGCATCGGTGTCTCTATGTGACAGGGAAGTGCCGGTGTCTCTGTGTGACAGGGAAGTGTCGGTGTCTCTGTGTGACAGGGAAGTGCCGGTGTCTCTGTGTGACAGGGAAGTGCCGGTGTCTCTGTGTGACAGGGAAGTGCCGGTGTCTCTGTGTGACAGGGAAGTGCCGGTGTCTCTGTGTGACAGGGAAGTGCCGGTGTCTCTGTGTGACAGGGAAGTGCCGGTGTCTGTGTGTGACAGGGAAGTGCCGGTGTCTCTGTGTGACAGGGAAGTGCCGGTGTCTCTGTGTGACAGGGAAGTGTCGGTGTCTCTGTGCGAGTGCATGTGTACGCCGTGCAAAAATTCTGCCAGACAGCAGACAGCTGTCAATCTGTTTGCAACTCACTCACCATCTAATGATTTTTCTAGTCTGTGCGTAGCCCAGGACTTACTCCCACAGTGCGATACAAACAGGCTGATCGGGGCCGGAGCTGACGTCACACACGCGCCCTGAAAACGCTTGCATTTTTCCTGACATTCCCTGTAAACGGTCAGTTACCACCCACAAATGTCCTCCTCCTGTCAATCACCTTGCGAACGCCCATGCGATCGAAATTTTCGCACCATCCTGTCGCTGTTTGGCGATGCGCCTGCACATTGCGGTGCATACGCATGTGCAGTCACTCGATAATCGGCCGCTGTGTGATTTCGCACAACAGCATTCAGGTCTGAATCGGGCCCAGTGTTCTTACAGCTGCCATCACTAGTACTTGGACTTACACTAACCCCATGGCGGGTGCAAAAATATCCGGCTGATACAGATGTCCCATCGCCGTTCGCACATTGTGAATGAGTGTCAGCCAAGACACTCCCAGTAGAGTTCATTGCAATAGCATGATCACTGCCCAGCCCACGTACCACCCATAAACAGCCATGGATAGTGTGGTCCAATCCGCTCTCAGGTATTCGCACTAGTGATCTCCATCCCTGTGTGGATAGTTGATCTGGCGTGTGTGCAGAAGATGCGACATCAGTGCATTTATTGGGTGTCCTCCCTCATTTCACCAGTAGGTAGTGGCGAACGTTTGGTTGGATCTTCTGATTTTGTCAAAAATCGTCTTAATCCATAACAACCCACAACCCCCCCTGTAAAGGACTCCCTGCTGTTCCCTCCCCACACCTGCTGGCCGGAGGCAAACCCTTCTATAGGCGATCCTGTATGTGAGTGACTGTAACACATTCTAGGGATGGCCACTGGAGGGCCTCCATCGATGGTACCATTAGTGCTTAGTAGCGATGGCATGAATCCACTGACTGGGAAACTATCATTGCTTTCACCAATCAATGGAGATACCTGTTTGTGCTGCACACTGACCAATCAGGGAAGAGGGGCGCAGGCTTAGCAGCGCATAAGTTGGGCTGCAACGGCCCAACATTTTTTGGTCCCTCTGTCCCGCCTGTCAGCACGTTTGTCTGTAGCCTGTGTCCCTTCATAGCATTGCATTGCAGAGTGGTTGGGGCAGGGGACTCTAGTATCCGTGGCAACTGAATAGTGACAATTTTGGAGCTATCGAATTCACCCCCCCCTGCATATTCAATTGCGGGCCATTTTCACCTGTTTTTAAGGCATTTTCGCCAATGCCTTTTCCTTTTTTTTTTAGGCAAAAAATGCCTCATAATCGTCGAAAACGGCCCGCACTATCACAGGCACAGGTGCAAAAACACGTGGATTCACCAATACACATGTTTTTTTGTTCCTGCTGAATTTTTTGCCTAGGCAAGGAAACGGCCCTGCTATTGAATAGGGCGAACCCCCATTCACCCTAAAAAAATAGCGGAAAATGCTAGGTGTTTTTTCACCTAGGCAAAACAACAGCCGTAATTGAATACCCCCCTATGTATGGTAAAAGTATTGGGAGCAGCCTAATGCTTCAGAAGCGAGGACGCCTCTCGGGAGGACCTGACACACTCCGTGTGGTGTGACAATGCAATTTTATGCCCAGTCACCTTGGGAATACTGTATGGATGGTTGTTTATACTGGGTGTAGTAGGGTATGTCGGCGGCCGGGCTCCCGACCGCCGGCATACCAGCAGCTGGGTGAGAGCGCAAATGAGCCCCTTGCGGGCCCGCTGCGCTCACCATACTGCAGGCACGGTGGCGCCACGCTATCTATTCTCCCTTCAGGGGGGTCGTGGACCCCCAAGGGGGAGAAAAGGTGTCGGTATGCTGGCTGTCGGGATTCCGGCACCAGTATACTGTACGCTGGGATCCCGACAGCCGGCAAACTGAAGACCACACGTTTATACTCTCTGCTTCTTTATTGTAATTTTACTTAGGAAAGATGAATGTCACTAATACATGTCCTCTCTACACCCCTTTATCCCGCAGCTCACCAGCCAGGACAAATCCCGGGTGGTGATACAGAGGGCGTTACATAAACATAACATAGACCTGTGCGGCCCGGACGACTTCCAGCTGGTGCAGTTATTATCAGACGGTAAAGGTGAGGATGGACACGTACAGTATTGTCACATTGGAGCTGATTTATGTGATGGCCAATGAATTCACTAGGACGGTGCCTCACACCTCCGAGGTATTCCTATTCCCTAGTGAGCCGATAGGCAGCATTCTCACAAACATTGACTGAGTTGGAATAATGGCTGACTCCGCTGGACGCTGGCAAAGGGCGCACTCTTCCGGTGTGCTGCTTTGGCTGGTGTCGGGAAGGGTCTTACGCAGTTAGGGGCCGTGTGCACATCTTTTGCCGCAGTCGCACCTGTGACATATTGCTAAACACTAGTATAAGCTCTTCCCCGGTGTATGTCTTTGTGTCTGAATGTGCAAGGACTGCGACACAACCATCAGACTCCCCATGGAAACTAGCAGGTGGTCTGTCAGATTATGGCCTCCAATATCGGGGATTATTGAGTATTGCAGTCAGTTATCGGTCACTCCCATAGCTCGTCCATGTCTGTGTGTCTGAATAGTGACCGCCCAGGGACTATTGCATTTCGTGAGTCTCAATCGGTCCTGTGACTCGGTACACTCGCATTGCGGGCCACATGCGCTGTGCGTGTTTTTAGCAACTTGGATGCATGCACAGTTGAAAAACATCCTCCATTTGCGTGAATATCGGCATTACGTGCAACCCTTAGGGGTAAATGTAACAGCCTGCAACCAGAGAGGGTACAAGGGGGGTGCGGGCAGCGCCCGAATGTCACCCTTCCCGGGGGTGACACCAAAATGCTGGTTCTTCTGCAGTGACAGGAGCCGAGTGCTGCAGAGTGACATTATCTTGCAGCACTCGGCTCCCGTCACTGAGAAGGAGCCGGCAGTACTGAAGGAGTCTCCGAGAGCAGCCCGCACGCCCCTGGAGTGAAATAATCAGGGGATTTCGTGAGGCCACGCCCCCTTTAGTGACATCAGTGGGGCTTCACTGTCTGTGAAACTACACCCCTTTTTGGAGTGCCCATGCTTTCAGCGCAAAGGGTCTCTAGGCCGCACCGGGTGTCACCAACCTCGGTGCTGTCACTGCCTGCATTTTTTTGTTACAAATACTTACTTATGCGTGAAATTTCTTAAAAACTTTTACTGCGTCTGCGTCTCAGTCCTAGCACTTTGGACCACAAGGGAAGGAGTCTGTAGCGGCATTTGCAAAATGCAGCAGAAGGGTGACCGCCAATAGACCAGCGCTGCTGCGCGCTCTTCTGCGTTCGTCTCTGAATCAGCACCCAGTGTGTTTATGCCGCGCTGCTGTAGCTCCGATACGTGTGGTGCACGTGTGGACCATCTCATTGTGTGTTTGTGTCCCTGTTATGTCGGTGCCAGTGTTCTGTAGTACCTTCCTGTATCTTACTAACCAGCATTTTCCTTATTGCAGAACTGACCATCCCGGACACCGCCAATGTATACTACGCCATGAATACATCAGCCAACTTTGACTTTGTGCTAAGGAGAAGACGAGTCAGTTGACCTTACATCCGCCAAGTCCACTAACATCCATCTCCACTATGTGCACTTTCCTGACTTAATACGCACTGCAAGATTTTTCTGAAACACCCAATAATGACATTTATTGACACTGGCAAACATTATAAAGTTGCCGGAAACCATAGCTACCAGTGCTGGAATCCATAGCAACCAGACACTTGCTGCCCTTTTCAACTAAACGATGCATAGTGGTTGCTATGGATACTGCGCCTGTTGCCTGTGCAGCAAGTTTCATAAACATCACCCAAAGTGCAAACACCCCAAATTCAGTATTATTCTGTTAAGACGTATTTATCTGGATTTTAGTTTTGCTAGATATTTTTATTTAAATGATCTTGGACACATATGTTACAATAGTGGCGACCCATGAAAAGACAACACATACAGGGGGAGATTTACCAAAGCTTGGAGAGAGATAATGGGGTCTACGTACTAAGCCTTGGAGAAAAATACAGTGGAGGGGGATAAAGTGCCAACCAATCAGCTGCTGGTATTTTTCAAACACAGCCTGTAACATGACAGTTAGGAGCTGATTGATTGGTACTTCTCTCTCCAAGCTTTGATACAACTCCCCCACATGGAGTACACACGGAGAGCTCTGCTCTGTTCTCTAGGTCAGGAGAGCTAGAGGTGGTGAAAGGACGATTGCTTTTACTGCTTATGATATTTCAAAGGATCGACCTGGATGCGGGTTACGCGGAGCCGGTGTGTGTAGATTCCTATCAGGACTGAATAAAATAGGGAAGGCACATCTAGGTATTAGTATATATAATATATGTAAATATAATGACCAAACGAGACCCCAAAACCACTTTTGAGCCAAGAGGATGCTTACGGTTATAGCTGGCTATATATAGTTTAATATGAACTAGCTGATGCCTCCTAGCTGACCTCCCAATCACCATAGAGTTACCTTGCACATCTCCACGTACTGTATGTGGAGACTCTTTTATCACGTTGTTTCCCAGTCCCCACTTGATATAGGACCACTTGTTTTGTGACCAAAGTGATTACTAATGGATTTCTCGTTAAGATATAAGATCTAACGAGGCTAATTATCTTATTTTCACTCATTATGGACCAAATAACATGAGCACTAATAATGCAATTATAAATAGTTTGACCAATAATATGGCCAACGATGGGCTTTAAAGTCCAAATAACGTGACCTCTAATTACTTGAGCCATGCAATAAAAAATAATTTTAATATGGAGTGCAGTCTCGTTGTGAAATAAGGAGTAGAGAATTTAGATAACTGTACGGAAGGGACATTGTATTGGTGGGTGGGTCTGAGGTAGTTTTACTGGAGGTAATGGTTGGGGCATCCTACTGGTGGGAGGGTCTTGGGGCATTCTACTGGTAGGAGGGTCTTGGGGCATTCTACTGATGGTAGGGTCTGGGGATATTCTCTTGGTGTCAGGGTTTGGGGGCATTCTGCTGTTCAGAGGGTCTTGTGGCATACTATTAGTGGGAGAGACTAGGGACATTCTCTTTGTACAAGGGTTTGGGGGGTATTCTACTGGTCGGAGGATCTGGTAGAATTCTACTGGTGGATGGTTCTTGGAACATTCTTTGAATTCTAGGGATATTCTCTTGATTCAAGGGTGTGAGGGGCACTTTACTGGTGATAGATTTGGGCATTCTACTGGTGTATTCTACTGTTGGGAAATACTGGGGACATTCTCTTGGGGAGACCGTCGGAGCTTTCTACTGGTGGTAGGGATTGGGAGGCATTACTGGTGCTAGGGACTAGCAGCAATCTGCTGGTGGGAAGGTCTGGGGTATTCTAAGGGTGAGAGCAGAGCCGGATTAAGGGAGGGGGGGGGCCTGGGGGTAAGGACCCCGGGTCCCCCTTTCTAAAAGGCCCCCCCACAACAGAACGGATCTCTAGCACTCCCAGCTCCCCACTTCAAAGCCATGGCGCCGCACCGCAGGACAGGGCAGCTGAGCGACGGCTCAGCTGTCCAATAGTTTATGCACAGGAGCAGCCTGCGGCTCAGTCATTGGCTAGGCACGCAGGCTGCAGGGAAGGAGGGCCTGTGATTCCAGCGGAGGTTCTGTGGCTGTGTGCGGCTTGGAGGAGATAAAGGCACCAGCTCTCCCTCTCCTTCAAGTAAGGCTGGCTGTATATACTGTATATGCTCTGTGTCATATATATGTGTGTATATTATATATATATATATATATATATATATATACACACACACACACACACATTATATATATATATATATATATATATATATATATATATATATATACACACACACACACATATATATATATATATATATACACACATACATATATATATATATATATATATATATATATACACACACACACATATATATGAATATATATACAAGCGAAGAAAATGGGAGCACTCACCAGTCTTCATTAAAGCAGAAATTTATTGTAAATTCATACCAGACAGAGCAGATGCTCTGTCTGGTATGAATTTACAATAAATTTCTGCTTTAATGAAGACTGGTGAGTGCTCCCATTTTCTTCGCTTGTGTATTATACTGGTGATTCTAACTAGATCTCCAGTTTTGGACGGCACCCCAGCAAAGAAATTTTAGAACGTGAGTGTGGACCCAACGCTTGGTATGAATATATATATATATATATATATATATATATATATATATATATATATATATATATACACACACACATATATATGAATATATCTATACACACACACACACACACACACACACACACACACACACATATATATATGTAACATATATTCGTATAATTAATCTGCCTATATCTTTATTAGGGGCCTCACTGTCTGAAGTACCCCAGGCCCCCCTATATCCTTAATCCGGTTCTGGGTGAGAGTGTCTGAGGACATTCTACCAGCAGGAGGGCGAGGGAACAATCTACTGGTGGGAGGTCCTTGAAGTCATTGTACTAGCATCAGGGTCTGGGTCTATGATACTGGAAACAGGGTTCAAAGTCATTGTATTAGCAGTAATGTCTTAGATCATTGTATCTGTGGTAAATAAATGCTCTATTTTAAAACACCTATGGATAGATGGGTATTGTGCTGGGTCAAATGAGGGCTCTTGTATGGAAAGGCCATGGAGAGAGCTAAGTACCCTTGTCCAAGCTGCTGGTGTTGGGTGGCCATTTGTATAAGTATCAAAAGTGTTATCAAAATGCGTAATAAAAACAAGGAAAAAAATAGATTTATGGTAAGAACTTACCTTTGTTAAATCTCTTTCTGTGAGGTACACTGGGCTCCACAAGGATTGGACAATGGGGTGTAGAGTAGGATCTTGATCCGAGGCACCAACAGGCTCAAAGCTTTGACTGTTCCCAGAATGCACAGCACCACCTCCTCTATAACCCCGCCTCCCTGCACAGGAGCTCAGTTTTTAGTTAACCAGCCCAATGCAGTAGCAGGAAAAGAGACGACAACGGTTAGTAGCCACATACACCACACTCTCACAACAAGAGAAGTGTCAGCGGCTAATGCCATACCAACCCAAAGAAGCTAAGTGCGTCAGGGTGAGCGCCTTGTGGAGCCCAGTGTACCTCGCAGAAAGAGATTTAACAAAGGTAAGTTCTTACCATAAATCTCGTTTTCTGCTGCGGGGTACACTGGGCTACACAAAGATTGGACAATGGGGATGTCCTAAAGCAGTTCCTTATGGGAGGGGACGCACTGTAGCGGGCACAAGAACCCGGCGTCCAAAGGAAGCATCCTGGGAAGCGGCAGTATCGAAGGCATAGAACCTTATGAACGTGTTCCCGGAGGACCACGTAGCCGCCTTGCACAATTGTTCAAGGGTCGCACCAGGTTGGGCCGCCCAAGAAGGTCCAACAGACCGAGTAGAATGGGCCGTAATGTGAGTAGGAGCTGATAGACCAGTCTTCACATAAGGATGTGCAATCACCATTCTAATCCATCTGGCCAGGGTCTGCTTGTGAGCAGGCCAGCCACGTTTGTGAAATCCAAACAAAACAAAGAGAGAATCAGATTTTCAAACAGAAGCAGTTCTCTTCACGTAGATACGGAGAGCCCGTACCACATCCAAAGACCTCTCTTTGGGAGACAGATCAGGAGAGACAAGGGCCGGAACCACAATCTCCTGATTAAGGTGGAACGAAGAAACCACCTTAGGTAAATATCCGGGACGAGTCCTAAGAACCGCCCGGTCACGGCGAAAAATCAGATATTGGGAACTACAAGACAAGGCACCCAGATCCGACACTCTTCTAGCAGAGGCAATAGCCAGCAAGAACACCACCTTAAGGGAAAGCCTCTTAAGGTCAGCTGAACCCAGGGGTTTAAACGGAGGCCCCTGCAACGCCTCCAAAACCACCGACAAGTCCCAAGGAGCCACAGGCGGGACATAGGGAGGTTGGATACGCAACACACCCTGAGTGAAAGTATGAACATCAGGTAAAGTCGCAATTTTTCTCTGAAACCACACCGACAAGGCAGAAATATGAACCTTGAGGGAGGCCAGACGCAGGCCTAAATTTAGGCCCTGCTGCAGAAAAGCCAAAAGTCTGGCTGTACTAAACTTGGAAGCGTCATAATTATATGCGCACCAAAGTAGGAATGCCAGACCCTATAGTAAATCCGAGCAGAAGCCGGTTTCCGGGCCCGCAACATAGTTTTAATGACCTCTTCAGAAAAACCCTTAGCCCTCAAGACGGAAGCTTCAAGAGCCACGCCGTCAAAGACAGCCGGGCTAGGTCCTGGTAGACACAGGGGCCCTGAACGAGGAGGTCTGGGCGTTTTGGAAGCAGAAGTGGACGCTCTGACGATAGGCCTTGCAGGTCTGAGAACCAGTGCCGTCTGGGCCACGCCGGAGCTATGAGAAGCAGATTTCCTTTTTTTTGCTTGAACTTCCGAATTACCCTGGGCAGGAGTGACACCGGAGGGAACACGTACGGCAGCCGAAACCTCCACGGCACCGCCAGCACATCCACAAATGCTGCTTGAGGATCCCTTGTTCTTGCTCCGAAGACCGGAACCTTGTGATTGCGTCGAGACGCCATCAGATCTACATCTGGAAGATCCCACTTTTCCACTAGGAGTTGAAACACTTCTGGATGGAGGCTCCACTTGCCGGCATGCACGTCCTGACGACTGAGAAAGTCCGCTTCCCAATTCAGGACTCCCGGAAAGAATATTGCTGATATGGCCGGTAGATAGCGTTCCGCCCAACGTAGAATCCGTGAGACTTCCTTCATTGCTGAACGGCTTCGAGTGCTGCCTTGATGATTTATGTAAGCCACAGTGGTGGCGTTGTCCGACTGTATTTGAACAGGACGGTTCTGAATTAAATGCTGGGCCAGGGTCAACGCATTGAAGACCGCCCGCAATTCCAGAATGTTGACCGAGAGGAGAGACTCCTCCTTGGTCCACCGACCCTGAAGGGAGTGTTGCTCCAGCACCGCGCCCCAACCTCTTAGACTGACATCTGTCGTCAACAGGACCCAGTTGGATATCCAGAAGGGACGGCCCCTGCACAACTGTTGGTCCCGGAGCCACCAAAGTAGCGACAGACGGACCTCCGGAGTCAATGAGATGATGTGAGACCTGATCCGGTGAGGCAGGCCGTCCCACTTGGCTAGAATCAGCCTCTGGAGGGGGCGAGAATGGATTTGAGCATACTCCACCATGTCGAATGCTGAGACCATGAGGCCCAGCACCTGCATTGACGAACGTATCGACACTTGCGGACGAGAAAGGAAGCAACGAATCCCCATTCCTGGGTATACCCTAGAAGCTGGCCCCCCACCCTGGGATCCCCCAGGGGGAGGCCCACCCCGTCATGCGGCAGGCTTATCGGTCTTGGAAGCTGGCTGACGGGCAGCCCAGGCTCTTTTGGGCTTCGGCTTTCCAGGTTTGGAAGTGCGGGCCTGCTTGTGGTACGCCTGACCTTTTGCTTTACTTGAAGGGCGAAAGGGGCGAAAGGACGTACCTTTAGCCTTCGACACAGAAGGGGCGGTATTTGGTAGACAGGCAGTTTTGGCAGTAGCCAAGTCAGCCACTATCTTATTTAAGTCCTCCCCAAACAGAATATCTCCCTTGAAAGGGAGTACCTCCTGGGTCTTTCTAGAGTCCAGATCCACAGACCAGGATCTGAGCCACAATATCCGGCGAGCCAGGACTGACGTAGTAGAGGCCTTGGCTGTGACAATGCTAAATTCCTTTGTCGTATAAACAACCCTTTATGAAGCTAAGAACACTGTACGCTGTTTACTTAAGAAGTACCGTAATGGTACGCTATCTGCGTAGCGATCGCTCAGCCGTAGGCGAGACGCTCAAGCGTCACGTTCGCTCACGGCCCAGTGATCACAGGACACGTTATTGGTTATGTCTAGGGGAATGATTCGCTGTAGCGTAGCATACGCTCGAGACCACGAGGAGGTCACCAGCGATGCAGACGCTTACAACACTATACCTTTATGTTAAAACCTTATACCAATGAAATACACTGAATACCTTAATGTGAGTACAGGGTGTAAGTGCAACCTTGTGTAACCTGACTAACTACAAAGCTGCTTGAGCGTCACCGACGCTCAAGTGAACACTTAACACTATAGAAAATACACAGATACTGGTTTAGGTTCCAAGGCCTATTAACTGTATTATATCTAATATACTTGTAAAAGGGGATAACAGTACAAATGATACACTACAATATAACAGAGACTTCCTAACCACAGAACTAAAATACAAAAAGACAATACTACTCTGACCTAAATGCAATACAATACAATGCTATAATACTATGAGAGATATAAGAGAAAAGAGGAGAGAGAGAGATAGAGAGAGAGATTGGCTCACAGAAAGACAATGATTACGGAGAGAAACTTACGCACAAAGGGTAACGATCGCAAGCGCCTCTGGACAGCCAGCTTCCCGATTATCAGCAATGATAACAGTTTGAAGAGAAGTAAAGGCTGGATGTCACAGGCCCGTCTTTTATGCTACTCACACAATGCAATCTATTGGTCCCTACAGTCTCACTGTCCATTGGACGCAGGAACTCGGCTTCGCATTATAACAAAGGTCACAAGTTGATTCATATCAGTGGCCCTGGTTATGCAAAACAATGGGTGATAACTAACACATTCCTGTCTTCTGGAGGGGGTATTGTTTGGCGAATACAAAACAGAATCCTGTCTGGGTTCTGTTCTATATTCATGATGTCCACTTTCAGTTGAGACAATGACATCTCAGCCCTCATTCTCCTGTATACAAATCCAGCCCCATTTGTAAACACAGGTGTTGACCCTCCTCATTGAGTCTCAAAAGCTCAGTGTAATTAAAGACTATTGCACTCCGTCTGCGGGAAAGATACTGATTTGGAGTACAATTGATCTTCAATTACTATTCCTGTGTTTACCTTATGCATGTGTAGATATGAGGCCCTCTTAACATGCAAACTATTGTTTGGGGGATCTCTGAGGTCAAAGAGACATTTGAGACCTACTGATGCCTGTCTCCAACTGTTCAGATGCATGACTAAGTAAGGACAAATAATAATAAATAAATGGACATAACTTCTTATGTCCATAACTATTCGCACGAGCAATTAATCTGCTCCAAACCAACACCGGAATATTGCTATTTAAATACTCTTCCGATAGGTACCAAACACCACTGTCTGACTCCTGTTAGACCCTTCGCACAATACAAAGAGGGATTCCTCCGTTCAGGGACATTCTATATTAACCAAACTTTCAGAATCTATCAAAGGGACCATAATCTATAAACTACATTAATTGTGAAAATATGTAACGAATGAGTCGCACGCTACGACTACGTAAACTCTACCGTAAATACGCATACCGCGCCTGTGAGTGCACGCTATTGCGGGTATGCGCCTCCACGGGAGAGCGCACGCACGCGCAGCGCGGACCAGTGTGCGGTGCAAATATGGCAACGTGCATAGAGACATTTTTCTGACTTCGACAGTCCACCCTTTGGCAGTCAATAATAACTGCCACAAAACATTTAAGGAGAAAAATGTAAGTCAGGGGTTAATTGATTTCCATGGTGGGGTAAGGAAGAAGAGAGGAGTAGGTGTGAAAAGGGTATGACCTAGTGAGAAAGTAGAAGCATGTGTGTATGAGTCCATGTTTGGGGGGTCTTGTATCATCGTGCCGTACGTGTGGTAAATCAAGCTTCGAGGTATTGCGAAGTATACATTTGAATTCCTTCTTATCCCGTACTAAGGGTCTGTGGATGGGCTGTCAAACTCTACCGAGCTCATTTCGGCTGTGGTTGTAACAAAATGGGGATGCACATTTTAATTGATGATACATGAATGGGGGAGGTATGTGGTTGCTGATATCTGTGCCTGTATTCCCTATCGTCTATGTGTGTTATTACCTGAGGGTTGTAGAGATGAAGATAAAGAACACTTACGAAAAATGCAATGATATTCTATGTCAGGGAAATGTACATCTGTTGTTGAAGTTGTGTTCGGTATCTGTTGAGAGTCGTCTTCTTTGCGCTGTATTGCTCCTTAGGCATGAGCAAATAGCTTTGTCTGAGCCATCAGATTTACAAAAAAATGTTGGGCTAGCGTGAGTTTAAAAGTACTAGGGAAACTGGGGATCCATGGCAAAGTTCATCAAGTGTCCATTTCTCAAGTGGTCAAAAGCTGCATCTTTGGTCTTGTCTGTTGTCTTGTCTGTATACCGTCTCGTCAACTTCCTCGTCCAAGGGGTCTTTGTATCTTGGAGAAAAGCAGAAAAACAGGTGAAAGAAACGGACCGCATAATCGCATTTTTCATCACATTCTGGTTTCTATCATTGGGTCATAAATCAAATCCAGGTTAATTACAGTTTCCTCACTCCTCAAGCTCATCACTTTTGTACTTTGTTTGCACCTCATTAAAGCCTGCCCGCATCTAAATATCAATCCAATCGATATAATGACACCCAAGATACATAGTAGAAACTTTCCAACATCCATTATGACTCCTTGAGCCCAGTCTCCCAAACCGGAGAACCAATTTCGCGGGTTCAACCATGACACCCAACCAGTCAGCTCATTACCTACAGCAGCAAGGGTGAGATTGTGTTTTCGACGAAATTCCCACTTTAATTGCAGAATATCATCCATCTTTTGGTCTATGACCTCTACCGGATCCTCGGTGCTATTTGTGATATACGTGCAACACTTTATGCCGTACTGTGTTGCCAATGTAACACAATATCCGCCTGTTACTGCTGTAAGGTAATTAAGAACCATCCTATGCTGAACTAGTTCTGTTTTGTAAGCTTGAAGTTCTCTTCCAGTGTATCTAAACGTGTCATCATACATTTCAGTGATATTATCTAACAAATTGGCGAGTGCGGAAATGTATTTATAATTCATCACTCCTCGAGCGGTACGAGTGAAATCTAACGCTACCAGAACCTGAATCCCGGTGGATTCATGGATAAGATCAGAGGCCGGATGCTCTAACCTTTCTGACAGTTGTCTTTTAACCCGGTGCTCGTAGTGAGTGTGAGTATAAGGAGCTTGGGCACCACGGTGTATGTCCTTCATTTTGTCATGTGTAACAGTCATCACTTCAGGCAATACTTTTCCAATATAACACAATCCTTCAGAGTTTGGGGCAAGCCACTTGTACGCCTTTCTCCCACATATGAAATATGCGTCATCGGGGAGAACATAAGGGACGGAGAAGGACATGATCATGTTACAAACCTTCCAGGTGAAATCTCCTGACCCTAATTCTTCCATCTGCCTAATGCACGTATCAGTTTGTATGACATGTGCACAGTATCCTGGTGATACCTCTCCAACTCTAGTAATCCTATTTCCTAAGGTATATCGATACCGAAAAGATTTTCCTCTACTGGCTATGTGGCGTACCAGCTCTGTATCTGTAGGCATTCTATCTGCTCTGTGTGAAAAGGTCATGGTAAGGTTGCTCCATGACACTTCCCAATTTCCCGGTTTTCTGGGATTGGAGATGTTAAAACATATGAGGGACCTATCCACATGGTATTGGTGGAGCTTCAAACTAGGAGGGCTGGAGATATTAAACCTCCGGTCCACCGGTCTCCCACCACTTAGCTCAAGTACCTCCCCTAACGTTAAAGGAAATGGTACTAGCCCTGATTTGCTGTGTCCCTGAGATACTTGAGAGCATACCCAACAATCGGTCTTATTTAACACATTACCCACTAAGGAGTGATAGTCACTCAATGGATGCCGGTCCATATGGATATTAAAACTGGATTGGCATTTCTTTGTTACAGAGCCTACAGATACAACTTTCTTTTTGAACTAACATTCCTTCACAGTTGTTTACAAGTAACATGGTTGTTAGATCGTGCCCGGTACTCGCCTTTGCTTGGTGATTGGGTTGCTATTGGAAATTTACACCTCCGTCTCAGTCATCAGGACCTTTCTGGATCCTTTCTCGACCTCACTGGTACTCTCACCGAAACAGACTGCTCTGGTCAACATCATGGTTAACGGGAAAATCCATGTCACAGTCTCTTGGGGCAAGTCCATCTTACAGGAGGAGAAAAGAAGAAATTTGTAAAGGGGGTATAAGAAAATCAGTTTGAGGGGGAGAGAACTCGTTACGATAATAAGTTCTCTCGTTTTGTTGTTCTTTTTGTTCTGCTGTCCTCTCAAAAGGTGCTGTCTCTTCAGTCTTCCGAATGAACCTTCTGGTGATGTAATCTTTCTTCCTAACTAGCGATCTTTCTGTGTGGAGCAAAAATCTGGCATTACCATTGGTTAACACTTAGGGGTGACATACCATCTTTAAATCATGGAAACATGAGTGAGGAGAGAGAGAAAATAAAAAACAAAAGAGATAGAGAACAATTCATGTGCATATATACATTACATAACCCGACAATAACCACCAATAAGAGAAGAGAAACAAAGCATTTTTAAACGTTGTCAACATTAAGAAAACATTGTCAGACTATTAGGCTGTCGTATCTACGTGTCTAATGGTTTCCTTGAGCAGTCCCTCCCCACCAGCACTTGCATTATTCCACTGTCTGTATCTGGCCAGAATACATTGTGGTGGATAGGTCATGCTGGGGTTTGGTAGACTTCTGCAAGGACCAAGCGAATATGCAATGTTTGAATTCTTACCAATAATCGTCAGAGATGGGGATAGAGAGAGAAAGAAAAAACATTTTTCACAAATACATTTACAACGTTTAACCTGGTCATTCCTGTGTCTTCAGTGAATGACCTCCCAATTTACTAACCGTTACCTCAGGCTTACCATCAGTCCTAATGATCACCTTTCCTAACTATATATTATGGGTGTGGCCCAAAATTCTTCCTATATGATCCCTGCTTGTAATTTGGTGTGTCATAACTTTTGCTCATTTTCATGTCTAGGGGGTCTGATTTTATGTGGGCTGTTGCAGTTACTGGCATAATGCCCTTCTCTTTTGCACAGATCACAAATCCTTAAGTTCCTCCATGTGCCAATGGCCTGGGGTTTTGGTTGATTTGATGCCTCCTCAAACGCTCGGATGTTCATCATCATCAATCGTTTCCCCTGTACTTCCCTGATTCTTTGGTTTTTTATGATTATGGTGTTGTTTTTCTCTTGACCTACAATCTCTTGCAATGTGTCCCTTTTTATGACAACTGTAACAGACTTTCATATCTGGATTTCTCGCAGGGGTGTGTGGCTTTTGTTGGGGTGGTCTTGTGGTTTGGGCCTGAATATTTGCTGCCATTAACTTATCTTTTAGTGACTCTCTGTACCTGGTGCTATTCTGATCATGATTAATGACGGCCTCTCTTAGTGCGGCCACCGAGATCTCTCTCCAGTTTGGGTTGGTGGTCTGTACCCTTGTTTTTAATTCATCCTTTAAACCATTCATTAATACCTTAACCGCTATTCCTTTATGTTGTGCATTTGTCTTGATGTCTGCGATCCCAGTGTTCCTAGCCATTATTTGCAGTGCTCGATTGAAATAATTAGAAACATTTTCCTTTTCGTTTTGCCTTATGGAGAAAATTTCACTCCACTTGACAGTGGTTGGGAAATATATTCCTAACTGTCGGTTAATCTGCCTAATACATTCCTGATTGTGTTCCTCCATACAGGGTACCTCCATGTTTAATTTACAATCAGCAATGAATTTTTCAGGGTCAACCCTGGAGGGCAAACATGCCCTCAGCACTGTCCGCCACTCTTTGTTGGTGGGTTCTGTGGCGTTTCCTAGTTCTTTAATAAACCTTTGGCATTTGGCTAGATTTTTCCCAGGATCAGGAAATTCGGACATAATAGATCTCAATTCGGTCCGGGACAAGAGACAGCGCATTGCACTGTCCTTGACGGGAATGATTCCCTGATCGTCAGTCTTCCCATTGGGGACTGAGATCACCCTGGCCAGATCGAGCTCAGTTACATCATCTTGTGTTGGTCTTACAATATGGGGTACCTCTGTTTGTGCGTGATATGAAACATTGTACGTACCTGTGGACACGACCTCACCTGACCCTCCGTTAGGGGGTTCGATTATTGCCTTTACCAATTTGGTCGTGTCCACCTGGATGGCTTTTGTGATGGTTGCTGGAAGAGGTGCTGACATCGTTCTGGGCTCACTGTCTTGTTTGTATTCCTGAGGGAGGTTTGACATGGGGGGCAACTTGCACAGGTTAATAGTTGTACATTCAACAGTATTACAATAATCATAGTTACATTTATTACACTTATTCTTATAATCTATATTACAGTTGCTAAGAGCGTTTTTATTGTTCCACTTTTGTGCTTTTCTCTCCGCAATCAACTCCTCTCCTGCTGCCATGTCTCTCCCCTCAAGATAAGAGTCAGAAAAGTCAATAGACTCTTTTTGTAATTCACTTTCCTGTTGCCATAACTGTAAATATTCATAATGTTTATTTTGTCTCTTCGTTGGTTCAACGAGACTTATCCTCCTCCTTAAATTTTGTAACACTACTGGACTGAAGCTACCTATTCTTGGGAATTTGTCCCTGTCTTGTACAGTCATTCTCTCCCATTCATCACATAAAACTTCAGCGTGATTTCCATATTTCTTACACATCACATATCGTGCCGACCCGATGGATCGGTTCTCTGAATCAACCCGAACCGAGGTTGATCGCCCCCTACCTGAACAAATGGCCCCCATAATCTGCAGGCGTTGCCTATTCCTCCTTGAATATCAAGGCTTTCAGCGAACCCTTACAAACAAACCAAGATGTCCTTGGGCAGGCCGGCGGTGGTGGTTTATCAAGTACCCCACTTACTTCTCGCCCACGTTGGCCTGTGCTGCAATCACTGTAGCCAGAGCTGCTGTACCCAACCTAGGGCCCCTGTGAACCTTTATTTACTGGGGCGCTTTCCCCAGCAAGTATCGGTTGTTGGATAGTTCCTGAGTGACCAGCGAACTTCCCTTCCCAAAAAATAAAAAATTACACAAATCACGTCAGAATGTACAAATAGCGTTTGTGACCACTTTACTCTGATGGTATTAGGTCAGATTACTAACTACTGCACACAATTACGTGCGGTCCAATCGTTCAGTACACGAGCACTACTTGTCATGTACTGAAAGATCAATGGAATCGATGTTTCCGGCCGCGATTCCTTCAGCGAGAGCTTGTATGGCCTATATGGGTTCTGCACCAACACCCCAGGCGTTGTGCCACTGTACTTTTATAGCGGACCTCTTTGTCTATTTTACCTGTTACCTTATGACCTCCTGGTCTGTTACCTTATGACCTCCTGGTCTTGTTACCTTATGACCTCCTGGTCTTGTTACCTTATGACCTCCTGGTCTTGTTACCTTATGGTCCGCTATACTCTAATGCTCAAATATTATTTAACCAGAGATGCCTCCCTAGCCACCGTATATGTCACTTACACGTATGTCCCTCGACGAGTACCCGGCTTTCCTTTTGGTTCCACCTTAAAGTTATATAAACTTTTGTATACAAAACACACTCACTCAACACAAGTACACTTTTGTTTCTATATCTATTTCTGCGCAGAAATTTGTCTTTAGCCCAACAGTGTTACCAATTAGGAGCAGGATCTGTTAAACTAAATTTCAGATTTTCCAAAAATAGATTTGCGTTATTTACCGCTTCGCGTTATCTACCGCTGTGCGTTAATTATCGCCTTTGCGTTACTTCACTTTATCACAACTTGAGCTACGTGGGCGTAACCGGACGCTACGTTGCGTAATGAACGCTGCGTGCGTCTGCCTTTTGGATTGCGTACGCTAGTCTTTGTTAGCGACACGTGTACGCAATGCAAAGGATCCACCGTAACACAATATATTTATTTATCAATGTAGGTGATCCCTGATCATCTACCGCAATCCACACTGACTGCCTTCTATCTTCAGACAAACCGTGTGTTGTTCTATACTTTAACTATTACCTCTACTATTAAATAACAGCAAATCTCCTTTTAGCACTTTCTATCAACTATAAAATTTGGCAAACAGGAATAGTGATATACGAAAAATGAAATACACAAGTGAAAAGAAATGCAGGTATGTATGCGTACGCAAGACAAAAGAAAAATAAACAGTTTTAAAAAGACACAAGCGTTTTGTTCTTACTTCCGGTTACCGGGTTCCTTCAGCACTCTTTATCTAAGCAAAGCAGACGCTTATCCCGCCAGCACTATGAGACAATCTCCCACCCTTTGCTGGGGGATAATGTCTGCTGATCTACCTAGTGCAGATGTGAGAAGTATAGGACGAGTCCCCAATTGACAATGCTAAATTCCTTTGTCGTATAAACAACCCTTTATGAAGCTAAGAACACTGTACGCTGTTTACTTAAGAAGTACCGTAATGGTACGCTATCTGCGTAGCGATCGCTCAGCCGTAGGCGAGACGCTCAAGCGTCACGTTCGCTCACGGCCCAGTGATCACAGGACACGTTATTGGTTATGTCTAGGGGAATGATTCGCTGTAGCGTAGCATACGCTCGAGACCACGAGGAGGTCACCAGCGATGCAGACGCTTACAACACTATACCTTTATGTTAAAACCTTATACCAATGAAATACACTGAATACCTTAATGTGAGTACAGGGTGTAAGTGCAACCTTGTGTAACCTGACTAACTACAAAGCTGCTTGAGCGTCACCGACGCTCAAGTGAACACTTAACACTATAGAAAATACACAGATACTGGTTTAGGTTCCAAGGCCTATTAACTGTATTATATCTAATATACTTGTAAAAGGGGATAACAGTACAAATGATACACTACAATATAACAGAGACTTCCTAACCACAGAACTAAAATACAAAAAGACAATACTACTCTGACCTAAATGCAATACAATACAATGCTATAATACTATGAGAGATATAAGAGAAAAGAGGAGAGAGAGAGATAGAGAGAGAGAGAGAGAGATTGGCTCACAGAAAGACAATGATTACGGAGAGAAACTTACGCACAAAGGGTAACGATCGCAAGCGCCTCTGGACAGCCAGCTTCCCGATTATCAGCAATGATAACAGTTTGAAGAGAAGTAAAGGCTGGATGTCACAGGCCCGTCTTTTATGCTACTCACACAATGCAATCTATTGGTCCCTACAGTCTCACTGTCCATTGGACGCAGGAACTCGGCTTCGCATTATAACAAAGGTCACAAGTTGATTCATATCAGTGGCCCTGGTTATGCAAAACAATGGGTGATAACTAACACATTCCTGTCTTCTGGAGGGGGTATTGTTTGGCGAATACAAAACAGAATCCTGTCTGGGTTCTGTTCTATATTCATGATGTCCACTTTCAGTTGAGACAATGACATCTCAGCCCTCATTCTCCTGTATACAAATCCAGCCCCATTTGTAAACACAGGTGTTGACCCTCCTCATTGAGTCTCAAAAGCTCAGTGTAATTAAAGACTATTGTACTCCGTCTGCGGGAAAGATACTGATTTGGAGTACAATTGATCTTCAATTACTATTCCTGTGTTTACCTTATGCATGTGTAGATATGAGGCCCTCTTAACATGCAAACTATTGTTTGGGGGATCTCTGAGGTCAAAGAGACATTTGAGACCTACTGATGCCTGTCTCCAACTGTTCAGATGCATGACTAAGTAAGGACAAATAATAATAAATAAATGGACATAACTTCTTATGTCCATAACTATTCGCACGAGCAATTAATCTGCTCCAAACCAACACCGGAATATTGCTATTTAAATACTCTTCCGATAGGTACCAAACACCACTGTCTGACTCCTGTTAGACCCTTCGCACAATACAAAGAGGGATTCCTCCGTTCAGGGACATTCTATATTAACCAAACTTTCAGAATCTATCAAAGGGACCATAATCTATAAACTACATTAATTGTGAAAATATGTAACGAATGAGTCGCACGCTACGACTACGTAAACTCTACCGTAAATACGCATACCGCGCCTGTGAGTGCACGCTATTGCGGGTATGCGCCTCCACGGGAGAGCGCACGCACGCGCAGCGCGGACCAGTGTGCGGTGCAAATATGGCAACGTGCATAGAGACATTTTTCTGACTTCGACAGTTGCTAGGATACCGGCATCCGAAGCCGCCTCTTTAATATAGCGAGAAGCTGTGACAATATATGACAAGCATTGTCTAGCATGGTCAGAGGAGATTTCAGTATCTAACTCCAAGGCCCACGCTTCAATAACCTTGGCAACCCATGTAGCTGCAATAGTGGGCCTTTGCGCAGCACCCGTGAGGGTGTAAATCGCTTTCAGACAACCCTCCACACGCTTATCCGTAGGCTCTTTTAGAGACGTGACGGTAGTGACAGGCAGAGCTGAGGAAACCACCATCCTAGCCACTTGTGAGTCCACTGGAGGAGGCGTTTCCCAATTCTCAGACAGCTCTGGCGCGAGGGGATAGCGAGCCTCTTAGGGCTGCTTGGAGCAGCCCCTCTGTTAAGTGCCTGCTTACTGCAGCACCAACTTACAAAACTGAGCTCCTGTGCAGGGAGGCGGGGTTATAGAGGAGGCGGTGCTGTGCATTCTGGGAACAGTCAAAGCTTTGATCCTGCTGGTGCCTCGTATCAAGATCCTACTCTACACCCCATTGTCCAATCCTTGTGGAGCCCAGTGTACTCCGCAGCAGAAAAACACGACATCACTGGACCCCAAAGCAACATTTCTGGGAGGGCCGGCACATGCAGTGAAGCCCCAACTCAGAAGAGGCCCCCAATTCTGCTCTTCTGAGAATGTTCAGACACAACCATTGCGCAGTGAACCCTAAACAGGTGTGTGGGGGATCCTTTGGAGGGTGGGCTGGCATTCCGGTGTGCTCCCTTACCCAGGAGCCCTGTAGCAGCTGCACCTGTTCTATTATGACAAAAAACTTCAGTACAGGCCCAATTTGGCAGGACAGCCCCGCAATTTGGGCATCAACATGGTTTAGCTGTCATCTGGAGCTCGCTCACATGGCAATCCAAAGCAATTTTAATGGAGGGCTGTTGGCTGCAGCCTAGTGCTTCGGATTCACTGGGCACTCTCTTAGTAGGGAACGAAGCATGCCCGAACCTGGTGTGCCCGTGTTCCTTTGTGTGGGAAACACAATATGTTCCAGTTACTTTCAGCACAATGCTAGGAGGTTAAGACTTTATTACCCGATGACAGTGAGGTTGACTATTGATAATGGCAGAGGAACTGCAGATCTTTTATACGTTACAGTGCAACAACATAGCCAGTGATGCATCCACCGACATATCTCTGCAAGGGAGACACATTGAAAGTGGTGGCATTCCATCTGCGCAGGTAATATGGCACATCGTGACTGAGGTCCACTAAGCCTGTGGAACGGAACTGAACTTTTTCACTAACTGCAAATCCTAGTGTTAATTGTACAGTGGCCCTCATTCCGAGTTGTTCGCTCGCAAGCTGCTTTTAGCAGCATTGCACACGCTAAGCCGCCGCCTACTGGGAGTGAATCTTAGCTTATCAAAATTGCGAACGAAAGATTCGCAATATTGCGAAAAGACTTCTCTGTGCAGTTTCTGAGTAGCTCGAGACTTACTCTTCCAGTGCGATCAGTTCAGTGCTTGTCGTTCCTGGTTTGACGTCACAAACACACCCAGCGTTCGCCCAGACACTCCTCCGTTTCTCCAGCCACTCCCGCGTTTTTCCCAGAAACGGTAGCGTTTTTTCAAACACTCCCATAAACGGCCAGTTTCCGCCCAGAAACACCCACTGCCTGTCAATCACACTCCGATCTCCAGAACGAAGAAAAACCTCGTAATGCCGTGAGTAAAATACCAATCTTCATAGCAAATTTACTTGGCGCAGTCGCAGTGCGAACATTGCGCATGTGCAATTAGCGGAAAATCGCTGCGATGCGAAGAAAATTAATGAGCGAACAACTCGGAATGACCACCAGTAGCTCCAGGAGGTGAAAGTGATTTCAGTGTTATTCCGTGACACTTCTTGTCAACAGAACTGTAGAAACACCCAAGTCATTGAGGATAATAATAGGGCAATGCTAAATCCTTCACCATGTGCATGTAGGTCAGGAATATCTGGGGGTAATTCCAAGTTGTTCGCAGCAGGAATTTTGTTAGCAGTTGGGCAAAACCATGTGCACTGCAGGGGAGGCAGATTTAACATGTGCAGAGAGAGTTAGATTTGGGTGGGTTATTTTGTTTCTGTGCAGGGTAAATACTGGCTGCTTTATTTTTACACTGCAAATTAGATTGCAGATTGAACACACCACACCCAAATCTAACTCTCTCTGCACATGTTATATCTGCCTCCCCTGCAGTGCACATGGTTTTGCCCAACTGCTAACAAAATTCCTGCTGTGATCAACTTGGAATTACCCCCTCAGTTGCTTGAATCACCAACTTGTGCAAATAAATCACTTCCGCACACTGGGGGGTAATTCCAAGTTGATCGCAGCAGGAAATTTTTTAGCAGTTGGGCAAAACCATGGGGGTCATTCCGAGTTGTTCGCTCGTTATTTTTTTTCGCAACGGAGCGATTAGTCGCTAATGCGCATGCGCAATGACCGCAGTGCGACTGCGCCGAGTAAATTTGCTATGCAGTTAGGAATTTTACTCACGTTTTTTTCTTCGTTCTGGTGATCGTAATGTGATTGACAGGAAGTGGGTGTTTCTGGGCGGAAACTGGCCGTTTTATGGGTGTGTGCGAAAAAACGCTACCGTTTCTGGGAAAAACGCGGGAGTGGCTGAAGAAACAGAGGAGTGTCTGGGCGAACGCTGGGTGTGTTTGTGACGTCAAACCAGGAACGACAAGCACTGAACTGATCGCAGATGCCGAGTAAGTTTGAAGCTACTCAGAAACTGCTAAGAGGTGTGTAATCGCAATTTTGAGAATCTTTCGTTCGCAATTTTACTATGCTAAGATTCACTCCCAGTAGGCGGCGGCTTAGCGTGTGCAAAGCTGCTAAAAGCAGCTTGCGAGCGAACAACTCGGAATGAGGGCCCATGTGCACTGCAGGGGAGGCAGATATAACGTGCAGAGAGAGATAGATTTGGGTGTGGTGAGTTCAATCTGCAATCTAAATTGCAGTGTAAAAATAAAGCAGCCAGTATTTACCCTGCACAGAAACAAAATAACCCACCCAAATCTAACTCTCTCTGGAAATGTTATATTTGCCCCCCCTGCAGTGCACATGGTTTTGCCCAACTGCTAAAAAATTTCCTGCTGCGATCAACTTGAAATTACCCCCACTGTTCTACGGGTAACACGTACAAAGTGTCCCTGTCTTTACTAATTTAGTGCTCGGTTGTATATTGTTCTTGTTTCCGATAAAACTAGTCTGCATTTAAAAACAAAAAAAGCACAGTGGACCTGGGGGGTAATTCCAAGTTGATAGCAGCAGGAATTTTGTTAGCAGTTGGGCAAAACCATGTGCACTGCAGGGGGGGGCAGATCTAACATGTGCAGAGAGAGTTAGATTTTGGTGTGGTGTGTTCAATCTGCAATCTAATTTGCAGCATAGTTGCCGACTTTTGGGCTGCTCTCTCCGGGAGAGAGCAGCCAGTCGGCTCAGCAGGGGGGCGGGCCGGAGGAGGGACGGGGCGCGGCTGCTGGATTGCGTCATGCAAGCCCCGCGCCCACTGTGTAATGCCGCAATTACCGGCATTACACAGTGGGGGGCGTGGCTTGCATGATGCGATTCAACAAGAATCGCGTCATCGCCTGCCCGGACCGCCCACTTCACTCGCTAAGTGGGCAGCCGGGCAGGGGGGACCCCTGTAATCGGGAGACTTGCCTGCTCTTCCGGGGGGCCGGGAGGGTCACCCGATTTTCAGGAGCCTCCCGGCCATTCCGGGAGGGTAGGCAAGTATGATTTGCAGTGTAAAAATAAAGCAGCCAGTATTTACCCTGCACAGAAACAAAATAACCCACCCAAATCTAACTCTCTCTGCAAATGTTATATCTGCCTCCCTTGCAGTGCACATGGTTTTGCCCAACTGCTAACAAAATTCCTGCTGCGATCAACTTGGAATTACCCCCCTGATTCAGATCATTGCGCAGCTGCAAGTTTGCATCCTGCAGATTTCCGAAAATATGCGAATGGCTCAGACGCCGTCTTGTGCATAGAGATGCCCGCTGCCAGAGTCTCACATCCGCCACTTATGTACAAAAGGCACCGGGGCTGACTATGGCACATCCAGAAATCTGTCCCAACACGTCTGTATTTCTCTAAGCACCCACGTTACCTTCCCCAAACACTGACTGCCTAACACTTACAGAGCGTGTGCCGTCGCTAATCCCATCGCCGTGTGCATATTACATCTTTGGCACAGGCGCAGTAGCAACACACAGCTCCACTGCGTCCGGTATAGACCATGGGTCCACCTCTGAATCAGACCCTGTATTAGTATTTGACATGTAGTGAGTGTGATGCTGCAAATGCAACCAACAGCGAGTAACAGATAGACTTCTAAGGGCTAACTGGAATAGCCTGCATGGTGCAGGCGTCAGCAAGTTCCTGACGAGTCTACCTAACATTTTAAAGGGGCAATCCTCTAAAAGCTAAACCCAAGTTGATTGTACCCCTTACAGCAGAGTTTCCCAAATGCTGCCATTACAGTGCAGGTTTTAAGGATATCCATGCTTGAGCACAGGGAACTTAATTAGTACCTCAGTCAGTTTGATTTAACCATTTGGGCTAAAGCATGGTTAGCCTTAAAACATGGACTGTAATGGTGGAGTTTGGCAAACTCTGCCTTAGAGGGAACAATCATCTGCAATATATTACCACACGGAGAAGTGGGCAATGGATGGATTGCCTCAGTTTATCATGAAAATGAAAGGTTTCCTGGTTACCGCCATCACATAAATGCTATCGATGGTATGTTACCATCATTCTGGAACCATCGATAGCTGCCTATGGACAGTATAAACCCAGTCAGTAGTAGGACATTAGAACGTCCATTAGTAGGCTGGGCAGGGGGCTGCCGCTAAATACACATACCAGACACTGTAAGAGTGACAACCAATCATAGCAAGCCATGTTGCCTAGTGGGACAGCACCTCCATTAAACATGATTACTTCTATCATTAGCTTCTCGGCGCGGTGGAGATGAAAAACTATTGTGTTACCATCAGATCTTCACTAGTCTACAGTGGTGCATGCACATTGCGGCTAGTGGAAGTTCTATTACGATCGGAAAATATCATGAATGGTTCATAACCATCTTCCACCAAAGGCCATCCCTAGTTTACTCAGCCAGTAGGCTCCTGCTCTGCAGAGGAGTAACTTCCGTTCTGCAACATAAACACTGTACCAATACACACAAACTCTACAGCAATATTAATATGCACACTGTACTAACAAAACCCCAAACAGTACGCTATAGCCTCTGTGCTGAGCACTAATCCTGGCATTACACTGCTTCTCACACTCCCTATATTAACATCCCTACCAACAACTCTCACTTTCAGCAATAATACTCCTGCAAACACCAACGTCCATCCATCATACTTTCCTCCTCACTGTCTACATTATGGAGCCTTTTCCTCCATCGCACCCCATACATTCTACAGCAATAGATGTACTGTATATTACACACAATGTTAGAAAACAGACTATCTTTGGGGCCATTCCAAATAAATCCCGGCAGTAGAGTTGCAGGGTATGTTTGTGCCTGATGTTTGGATAATAATCTGCGCTCATTTTGCTAACCCCAGAGATCCATGATTTCTGTACCATAATTGCCATTGTGTAGTGCAGAAACACAGTGCGTTCTATAGTAACCTCACAGCTAATTAAATCTCCCCCCATATGTCTGTGTGCCGGGGGTATTCGGCTCTCCAGGTAGTGGCTACATCATAGCACCAATGCAAGGAAAATCCAGAGACAATTGTAGTTTTAATCCAGTGTTATTCAAAATAAATTCTATCACCTATGGAAACGTATAGGTTCTTTATCTACTAGCCCCTTGCTTCCCAACTGCCCTTTGGCATGTAACATTACAGCACTTCAATTTTCAGTGGTGCCTCACTACTGCCCTTGTGTACTGACCTTGTGTATGCATCTATGGCTGCCCTCAACCACCAAACCCTTATGATCCAGCGAAGTAATGTTATTATACCCCTTTCACATCGCAAAAATAACCCGGTATCTACCCGGATCACTGTGCCATGTGAAAGGGGCCCAAGAGAATTCCTGGGTCGCCTGACCCGGTAATTCAACCCGGGTTATAAGCAGTGTTATTCCTGGGTTGAATACTGGGGTCAGTGGCAGTGTAAACGGGGCGGCCCGGGACCATAATTGCCTACCTTGCTGCACCATCCTCCGGGAGGCTGCAGCGTGGTAGGTAGTAGCACATCTTGCCAAGGGCAAGCAGGGCTTTTGCCCGGGGTGCCGCCTTCCGGAGGGCGCCGCACCATGGCAAGATCCGCTACTCTTTGGCAGTGCCTCCCTTCGTGGAGAGAACCTTTGCTGTGCGGTGCGCGATGAAGTCATCGCGCACCGCACAGCATTGTGGGACTGGCACAGATGCTAGGGGTCATAATTGACCTCTAGTGTCTATTTATGCCATAGATCCGAGGAGAGGAGCAGCGCCCGCGGAGGTCTGCAGCAGTCGGGAATCAGGAGCGGGGATAGTAACTAAATATTCTTTTTTTTTTTTTTTAGTAAGCGGCGCTAGTGTACAGGGGGCATAAATGGGGACACAACTCTACAGGGGGCGTAACTGACCACGCCCCTGTATGAAGCCACACCCCTATTTTTCGCCCGGGGCGCCACAAGGGCCAGGACCGGCCATGGTGGTAGGATAATAGGGGCACGTCCGGTGGTGATGTGGGTGGTCCAGGGGCGTGGCTGATGGGAAAGAGAACAGTCCGGGGGAGTGGCACCATAGTCTTGTCATTGTAGCCCCGCCCCCGCTAGACAGTGCCGGGAAAACAGGCACTGTACAGCCGGTGGCGGAGCTACGATGACGCAAATCGCGTCATCGTATCCCCCTCGGACTGCCCACTTGTTCTCTGCTGTGGGCGGCCGAGGGGGAGAGCGGGGGCTGCCAGGAAAAGCGGGACACTTGCCCACCCGATTTTCAGGAGCCTCCCAGCCTTTTGCCCGGGACACGTTCACTACATAGGGAGAGGCAGCGCAGAGATGAGCTAATCTTCCAGCGCCAACTCCGGCTCCGCCCCCCGCCGCTATGGCAACCGCCCCGGCAATTTGCCGGGTCGGAAAGCCAGCCGTTAGGGTCCATTGACGGATCCCACCCAGGAAGGACCTGTTTCCAATTCCCGGGTGGGATCCGGCATTGGCGACGTGAAAGGTGCTTTAGTTTATTAAAGCACATTTTTGTCAAAAGCTGCAGTGCCAAGGAAATCCACAAGGTGGCAATAGAGCAACTGTATGGGCCCATGGGGTGAGTTCTAAGATGAAATCAAGCAAAACAAATGCAGCAGCCTACGTTTCTATGACTACCACCTAAAGTACAAATAAATGCATTTATTAAAATAATCAGGTGATAAATATGGCAAGTCATACTGTTATGTTAATGTAACACTGAACGCTTTAGACAGAAACCTCATGGGAATATCAACAGTTCTGATCCTTTCATTTCCCAGAATCATTACTGTGTTATGGTTTGGAAATAATGGCACAAATTCAAATGGCAATAAATATATAGTGAGAAATAAGTGGCGTTTTATTCTAACGGACGTGTTTTGCTGTACTCCCTCATGGTGCCTATGTTGTAGGTGGCTGCACACAGGACTGGCGTGGAGATCATCCGTGATCATCAGGCTGTGAAGGAAACAAAGGTTTATCGTGCAGCGATTTTGAAAACAGCATATTTTCCTGAAGTCACTGACCCGCGGTTTTATTAAAACAAAGACATTAGGAAAATACAGATGTTTTGCCGATTTTGCAGTTTTGCCTTTGATAAATCTGCGGGATAGTAACTAGCTGAAACCCTTAATGCAGCATTAACCCTGCAAACCTTTTATTCCAATTATGGGGGTCATTCCGAGTTGATCGCACGTAGCAACTTTTTGCTGCTCGTGCGATCAACCTGACGCCGCCTATGGGGGAGTGTATTTTAGCATAGCAGGGCTGCGATCGCTTGTGTAGCCCTGCTATGCTAAAAAAGTTTCCTGCAAAACAAGACCAGGGCTGCAGTCACTCACCCAGTGCGATGGATCCAGCGATGAAGGTCCCGGTCCTGACGTCAGTCATCCGCCCTCCAAACGCCTCGACACGCCTGCGTTGGAATCACCACGCCTGAAAAGCGGTGAGTATCTGCCCCGGAACGCTTCCTGCCTGTCTGTCTTCTTGTGATCGCTGCAGCGATCACATTTGTCGCTGGCGGTGTCGTTGCCCGGCGACGATCATCAGGCAATGGCGTGCGTGCGCAATGCGTCCACCGCTCATGCGCATTTCCGACCCGTTCGCACCGCAGCGAAGACCGCTGCGTGCAAACAGGTCGGAATGACCCCCCTATACCCACTCTATCAGTTCCACTATAGTAGCCCACTATAACCCCCTTTACCACAATGCAAAACCTATCCTGACTCTCAACCTCTCCTGTCTCACTACATTCCTGTCACTACTGTCCCACTACATTACTTCTCTCCTGTCACTAGTGTCCCACTACATTACCCGTCTCCTGTCACTAGTGTCCCACTACATTACCCCTCTCCTGTTACTAGTGTCCCGCTACATTACAGCTCTCCTGTCACTACTGTCCCACTACATTACCCCTCTCCTGTTACTAGTGTCCCGCTACATTACAGCTCTCCTGTCACTACTGTCCCACTACATTACTCCTCTCCTGTCACTACTGTCCCACTACATTACTCCACTCCTGTCACTACTGTCCCACTACATTACTCCGCTCCTGTCACTACTGTCCCGCTACATTACCTCTCTCCTGTCACTACTGTCCCACTACATTACTCCTCTCCTGTCACTACTGTCCCACTACATTACTCCTCTCCTGTCACTACTGTCCCACTACATTACCCCCTCCTACTGCTACTGTTCCACTACACTACCTCTCTCCTGTCACTACTGTCCCACTACATTACTTCTCTCTACTGTTCCACTACATCACTTCACTCCTGTCACTACTGTCCCACTACATTACTCCTCTCCTGTCACTACTGTCCCACTACATTACTCCGCTCCTGTCACTACTGTCCCGCTACATTACCTCTCTCCTGTCACTACTGTCCCACTACATTACACTTCTCCTGTAACTTCTGCCCCACTACATTACCCCTCTCTTGTCACTTCTGCCCCCCTACATTACTAAACTCCTGTCATTACTGCCCTACTACATTACCCCTCTCCTACTGCTACTGTCTTACTACATTACCCCTCTCCTACTGCTACTGTCTTACTACATTACCCCTCTCCTACTCCTACTGTCTTACTACATTACCCCTCTCCTACTGCTACTGTCCCACTACCTCTCTCCTGTCATTACTGTCCCACTACATTACCCCTCTCCTACTGCTACTGTCCCACTACACTACCTCTCTCCTGTCATTACTGTTCCACTACATTACTTCTCTCCTGTCACTACCATCCCTAAACGGCGGCTGAACATCGCCGGCCAGCCCCCTCCCGCCCAGCGAACGCCTATGCCTGTCAATCAGGCAGACGCAATCGCAGGGATGAGACAGCCGTCGGCTGTGTGGCATGCCCCGGTGCACTGCGGTGCACGCGCAGTTCAGACCTGATCGGCTGCTGTGCGAAAATACCCAGCACCGATCAGGTCTGAATTAGGCCCATCTTCCCCTGTCCCTCCTGCCCCCAATTACTTTCCATACACATCTACTTGCTATCTGTCCTATCTGTCCTTGTGCCTCTTCCTGTCCGCTCTAGCCATATTCCAGGGATTCCACCACCTGACCAGATATAAACTCAAGTATCCGGCATCTTTAAATTTATACACTCTGACTTTTATATTGATATTTGACTTCTGTCACCTTTCCATTGCTACAATGTCTTTCATCTAAATACCACCTATGCTATACTGTCCCTATTCCTGCTTACAGCTCCTCAACTAATCATATTTGTTCTGTCTCCATCTCATTTGTCTATCCTCACTCACCTATCGGAATCCCTTCAGATTGCCTATAAAAAAGAATTTGGATTGAATTAGTTTTGAGGTGTCAATCAGAATGACAAGTCACTTACAGGTGTCAGAGAATGATGGATGAGTTACACACAGGCACCAGAGAACGATGGACAAGTCACATACATGCATCAGATCAATGGACAAGTCACATACAGGGGTCAGAGAATGATGGACAAGTCACGTACAGGCGTCAGAGAATGATGGACAAGTCACATACATGCATCAGAACAATGGACAAGTCACATACACGGGTCAGAAAACGATGGACAAATCACGTACAGGCGTCAGAGAACGATGGATAAGTCACGTATTGTGCCAGAGAATGATGGACAAGTCACATACAGGCATCAGAGGGGTTGGTATCGGGATCCCGGCGGTCAGAATACCGACAGCGTCATCCCAACACATACAGACACCTGTTCGGTAAGTATACTAACACTAACCCCCTACCCGCCTAACCGGAGTTCCGGCGTCAGTCTTCTGACCCTTGTTGAGATTCTGACTGCCAGCTTCCCGATCGCTGGTATGGTGACCGCATCTCTGTCATAGAATGATGGACAAGTCAAGTACAGGTGTCAGAGAATGATGGACTAGTCACGTACAGGTATCAGAGAATGATGGACTAGTCATGTACAGGCAGCAGAGAAGGATGAACAAGTCACATACAAGCAGCAGAGAACGATGGACAAGTCACATACAGGGGTAGAGAACGATGGACAAGTCACATACGGGCGACAGAGAACGATGGACAAGTCAAGTACAGGTGGCAGAGAATGTCTTTAAGAATGTAAGCTCTGACGAGCAGGGCCTTCAGCCCTCATGTGCTTATCCTTCTCTTACTTAAACCATCTTCGACGGCACAAAATCCCGTGGTTTTCTGCCACCGATACTTATGTCAGTGTTGTCGGCTGATGTAGCTATGTTTATAAACCCTGTACTTGTCCTATATTGTCTTCAATTGATAGTCACAATTTTCAAGTTTTATTTTGTTTATGTACTCTGTAATTGGACGCCGCGGATCCCTTGTGGCGCCATATAAATAAAGGATAATAATAATAATAACGATGGAAAAGTCATGCACAGGCGTCAGAGAACGATGGATAAGTCAAGCACAGGAGTCAGATAATGATTGACAAGTCACATAAAGGCGTCAGAGAATGAAGGACAAGTCACATACAGGGGTAGAGAACGATGGACAAGTCACATACAGGGGTAGAGAATGATGGACAAGTCAAGCACAGGAGTCAGATGATGATGGACAAGTCATCTACAGGGTATAGAGAACGATGGACATGTCACATACAGGCATCAGAGAATGATGGAAAAGTCACGTACAGGAGTAGAGATCGATAGACAAGTCACGTACAGGGGTCAGAGAACGATGGACAAGTCATATACAGGCATCAGAGAATGATGGATAAGTCACGTATAGGGGTAGAGAACGATGGACAAGTCACATACAGGGGTAGAGAACGATGGACAAGTCAAGCACAGGAGTCAGATGATGATGGACAAGTCAAGCACAGGAGTCAGATGATGATGGACAAGTCATCTACAGGGGTCAGAGAACGATGGACATGTCACATATAGGCATCAGAGAATGATGGAAAAGTCACGTACAGGAGTAGAGATCGATAGACAAGTCACGTACAGGGGTCAGAGAACGATGGACAAGTCATATACAGGCATCAGAGAATGATGGATAAGTCACGTACAGGGGTAGAGAATGATGGGCAAGACACGTACGGGGGTATAGAACGATGGACAAGTCACATACAGGGGTAGAGAACGATGGACAAGTCACATACAAGCATCAGAGAATGATGGACAAGTCACGTACAGGGGTAGAGAACGATGGACAAGTCACATACAGGCGTCAGTGAATGATGGACAAGTCACGTACAGAGGTAGAGAACGATGGACAAGTCACATACAGGTGGCAGAGAACGATGGACAAGTCACATACAGGCAGCAGAGAACGATGGACAAGTCACATACAGGGGTAGAGAACGATGGACAAGTCACATACAGGGGTAGAGAATGGTGGACAAGTCACATAGAGGGGTAGAGAACGATGGACAAGTCATATAGAGGGGTAGAGAACGATGGACAAGTCACATAGAGGGGTAGAGAACGATGGACAAGTCACATACAGGGGTAGAGAATGATGGACAAGTCACATACAGGGGTAGAGAACGATGGACAAGTCACATAGAGGGGTAGAGAACGATGGACAAGTCACATAGAGGGGTAGAGAACGATGGACAAGTCACATAGAGGGGTAGAGAATGATGGACAAGTCACATAGAGGGGTAGAGAACGATGGACAAGTCACATAGAGGGGTAGAGAACGATGGACAAGTCACATACAGGGGTAGAGAATGATGGACAAGTCACATACAGGGGTAGAGAACGATGGACAAGTCACATACAAGCATCAGAGAATGATGGACAAGTCACATACAGGGGTAGAGAACGATGGACAAGTCACATACAAAGAATGTCCTTAACAATGTAAGCTGTCACGAGTAGGGCCTTCAGCCCTCATGTGCTTGTCCTTCTCTTACTTAAACCATCTTCGACGGCACCAAATCCTGTGGTTTTCTGCCACCGATACTTATGTCAGTGTTGTCGGCTGATGTAGCTATGTTTATAAACCATGTACTTGTCCTATATTGTCTTCAATTGTTAGTCACAATTTTTAAGTTTTATTTTGTTTATGTACTCTGTAATTGGACGCCGCGGATCCCTTGTGGTGCCATATACATAAAGGATAATAATAATAATAATAATAATAACAACAACGATGGAAAAGTCATGCACAGGAGTTAGATAATGATTGACAAGTCACATAAAGGCGTCAGAGAATGAAGGACAAGTCACATACAGGGGTAGAGAACGATGGACAAGTCACATACAGGGGTAGAGAACGATGGACAAGTCAAGCACAGGAGTCAGATGATAATGGACAAGTCATGTACAGGGGTCAGGGGACGATGGACATGTCACGTACAGGCATCAGAGAATGATGGAAAAGTCACGTACAGGAGTAGAGATCGATAGACAAGTCACGTACAGGGGTCAGAGAACGATGGACAAGTCATATACAGGCATCAGAGAATGATGGATAAGTCACGTACAGGGGTAGAGGACGATAGACAAGTCACATACAGGGGTAGAGAATGATGGACAAGTTACGTACGGGGGTAGAGAACGATGGACAAGTCACATACAAGCATCAGAGAATGATGGACAAGTCACGTACAGGGGTAGAGAACGATGGACAAGTCACATACAGGCGTCAGTGAATGATGGACAAGTCACGTACAGAGGTAGAGAACGATGGACAAGTCACATACAGGTGGCAGAGAACGATGGACAAGTCACATACAGGTGGCAGAGAACGATGGACAAGTCACATACAGGCAGCAGAGAACGATGAACAAGACACATACAGGCAGCAGAGAACGATGAACAAGTCACATACAGGCAGCAGAGAACGATGGACAAGTCACATACAGGGGTAGAGAACGATGGACAAGTCACATAGAGGGGTAGAGAACGATGGACAAGTCACATACAGGGGTAGAGAATGATGGACAAGTCACATACAGGGGTAGAAAACGATGGACAAGTCACATACAAGCATCAGAGAATGATGGACAAGTCACATACAGGGGTAGAGAACGATGGACAAGTCACATACAGGCGTCAGAGAATGATGGACAAGTCACGTACAGGCAGCAGAGAATGATGGACAAGTCACATACGGGCGACAGAGAACGATGGACAAGTCAAGTACAGGTGGCAAAGAATATCCTTAACAATGTAAGCTCTGACGAGTAGGGCCTTCAGCCCTCATGTGCTTATCCTTCTCTTACTTAAACCATCTTCGACGGCACCAAATTCAGTGGTTTTTTGCCACCGATACTTATGTCAGTGTTGTCGGCTGATGTAGCTATGTTTATAAACCATGTACTTGTCCTATATTGTCTTCAATTGTTAGTCACAATTTTCAAGTTTTATTTTGTTTATGTACTCTGTAATTGGACGCCGCGGATCCCTTGTGGCGCCATATAAATAAAGGATAATAATAATAATAATAATAACGATGGAAAAGTCATGCACAGGCGTCAGAGAACGATGGACAAGTCAAGCACAGGAGTCAGATAATGATTGACAAGTCACATAAAGGCGTCAGAGAATGAAGGACAAGTCACATACAGGGGTAGAGAACGATGGACAAGTCACATACAGGGGTAGAGAACGATGGACAAGTCAAGCACAGGAGTCAGATGATGATGGACAAGTCATCTACAGGGGTCAGAGAACGATGGACATGTCACATACAGGCATCAGAGAATGATGGAAAAGTCACGTACAGGAGTAGAGATCGATAGACAAGTCACGTACAGGGGTCAGAGAACGATGGACAAGTCATAAACAGGCATCAGAGAATGATGGATAAGTCACGTACAGGGGTAGAGGACGATGGACAAGTCACATACAGGGGTAGAGAATGATGGACAAGTCACGTACGGGGGTAGAGAACGATGGACAAGTCACATACAGGGGTAGAGAACGATGGACAAGTCACATACAAGCATCAGAGAATGATGGACAAGTCACGTACAGGGGTAGAGAACGATGGACAAGTCACATACAGGCATCAGTGAATGATGGACAAGTCACGTACAGAGGTAGAGAACGATGGACAAGTCACATACAGGTGGCAGAGAACGATGGACAAGTCACATACAGGGGTAGAGAACGATGGACAAGTCACATACAAGCATCAGAGAATGATGGACAAGTCACGTACAGGGGTAGAGAACGATGGACAAGTCACATACAGGCATCAGTGAATGATGGACAAGTCACGTACAGAGGTAGAGAACGATGGACAAGTCACATACAGGTGGCAGAGAACGATGGACAAGTCACATACAGGTGGCAGAGAACGATGGACAAGTCACATACAGGCAGCAGAGAACGATGAACAAGACACATACAGGCAGCAGAGAACGATGAACAAGTCACATACAGGCAGCAGAGAACGATGGACAAGTCACATACAGGGGTAGAGAACGATGGACAAGTCACATAGAGGGGTAGAGAACGATGGACAAGTCACATACAGGGGTAGAAAACGATGGACAAGTCACATACAAGCATCAGAGAATGATGGACAAGTCACATACAGGGGTAGAGAACGATGGACAAGTCACATACAGGGGTAGAAAACGATGGACAAGTCACATACAAGCATCAGAGAATGATGGACAAGTCACATACAGGGGTAGAGAATGATGGACAAGTCACATACAGGGGTAGAAAACGATGGACAAGTCACATACAAGCATCAGAGAATGATGGACAAGTCACATACAGGGGTAGAGAACGATGGACAAGTCACATACAGGCGTCAGAGAATGATGGACAAGTCACGTACAGGCAGCAGAGAACGATGGACAAGTCACATACGGGCGACAGAGAACGATGGACAAGTCAAGTACAGGTGGCAAAGAATGTCCTTAACAATGTAAGCTCTGACGAGTAGGGCCTTCAGCCCTCATGTGCTTATCCTTCTCTTACTTAAACCATCTTCGACGGCACCAAATTCAGTGGTTTTCTGCCACCGATACTTTTATGTCAGTGTTGTCGGCTGATGTAGCTATGTTTATAAACCATGTACTTGTCCTATATTGTCTTCAATTGTTAGTCACAATTTTCAAGTTTTATTTTGTTTATGTACTCTGTAATTGGACGCCGCGGATCCCTTGTGGCGCCATATAAATAAAGGATAATAATAATAATAACGATGGAAAAGTCATGCACAGGCGTCAGAGAACGATGGACAAGTCAAGCACAGGAGTCAGATAATGATTGACAAGTCACATAAAGGCGTCAGAGAATGAAGGACAAGTCACATACAGGGGTAGAGAACGATGGACAAGTCACATACAGGGGTAGAGAACGATGGACAAGTCAAGCACAGGAGTCAGATGATGATGGACAAGTCATCTACAGGGGTCAGAGAACGATGGACATGTCACATACAGGCATCAGAGAATGATGGAAAAGTCACGTACAGGAGTAGAGATCGATAGACAAGTCACGTACAGGGGTCAGAGAACGATGGACAAGTCATATACAGGCGTCAGCGAATGATGGATAAGTCACGTACAGGAGTAGAGATCGATAGACAAGTCATGTACAGGGGTCAGAGAACGATGGACAAGTCATATACAGGCATCAGAGAATGATGGATAAGTCACGTACAGGGGTAGAGGACGATGGACAAGTCACATACAGGGGTAGAGAATGATGGACAAGTCACGTACGGGGGTAGAGAACGATGGACAAGTCACATACAGGGGTAGAGAACGATGGACAAGTCACATACAAGCATCAGAGAATGATGGACAAGTCAAGCACAGGAGTCAGATGATGATGGACAAGTCATCTACAGGGGTCAGAGAACGATGGACATGTCACATACAGGCATCAGAGAATGATGGAAAAGTCACGTACAGGAGTAGAGATCGATAGACAAGTCACGTACAGGGGTCAGAGAACGATGGACAAGTCATAAACAGGCATCAGAGAATGATGGATAAGTCACGTACAGGGGTAGAGGACGATGGACAAGTCACATACAGGGGTAGAGAATGATGGACAAGTCACGTACGGGGGTAGAGAACGATGGACAAGTCACATACAGGGGTAGAGAACGATGGACAAGTCACATACAAGCATCAGAGAATGATGGACAAGTCACGTACAGGGGTAGAGAACGATGGACAAGTCACATACAGGCATCAGTGAATGATGGACAAGTCACGTACAGAGGTAGAGAACGATGGACAAGTCACATACAGGTGGCAGAGAACGATGGACAAGTCACATACAGGTGGCAGAGAACGATGGACAAGTCACATACAGGCAGCAGAGAACGATGAACAAGACACATACAGGCAGCAGAGAACGATGAACAAGACACATACAGGCAGCAGAGAACGATGAACAAGTCACATACAGGCAGCAGAGAACGATGGACAAGTCACATACAGGGGTAGAGAACGATGGACAAGTCACATAGAGGGGTAGAGAACGATGGACAAGTCACATACAGGGGTAGAGAATGATGGACAAGTCACATACAGGGGTAGAAAACGATGGACAAGTCACATACAAGCATCAGAGAATGATGGACAAGTCACATACAGGGGTAGAGAACGATGGACAAGTCACATACAGGCGTCAGAGAATGATGGACAAGTCACGTACAGGCAGCAGAGAACGATGGACAAGTCACATACGGGCGACAGAGAACGATGGACAAGTCAAGTACAGGTGGCAAAGAATGTCCTTAACAATGTAAGCTCTGACGAGTAGGGCCTTCAGCCCTCATGTGCTTATCCTTCTCTTACTTAAACCATCTTCGACGGCACCAAATTCAGTGGTTTTCTGCCACCGATACTTTTATGTCAGTGTTGTCGGCTGATGTAGCTATGTTTATAAACCATGTACTTGTCCTATATTGTCTTCAATTGTTAGTCACAATTTTCAAGTTTTATTTTGTTTATGTACTCTGTAATTGGACGCCGCGGATCCCTTGTGGCGCCATATAAATAAAGGATAATAATAATAATAACGATGGAAAAGTCATGCACAGGCGTCAGAGAACGATGGACAAGTCAAGCACAGGAGTCAGATAATGATTGACAAGTCACATAAAGGCGTCAGAGAATGAAGGACAAGTCACATACAGGGGTAGAGAACGATGGACAAGTCACATACAGGGGTAGAGAACGATGGACAAGTCAAGCACAGGAGTCAGATGATGATGGACAAGTCATCTACAGGGGTCAGAGAACGATGGACATGTCACATACAGGCATCAGAGAATGATGGAAAAGTCACGTACAGGAGTAGAGATCGATAGACAAGTCACGTACAGGGGTCAGAGAACGATGGACAAGTCATATACAGGCGTCAGCGAATGATGGATAAGTCACGTACAGGAGTAGAGATCGATAGACAAGTCATGTACAGGGGTCAGAGAACGATGGACAAGTCATATACAGGCATCAGAGAATGATGGATAAGTCACGTACAGGGGTAGAGGACGATGGACAAGTCACATACAGGGGTAGAGAATGATGGACAAGTCACGTACGGGGGTAGAGAACGATGGACAAGTCACATACAGGGGTAGAGAACGATGGACAAGTCACATACAAGCATCAGAGAATGATGGACAAGTCAAGCACAGGAGTCAGATGATGATGGACAAGTCATCTACAGGGGTCAGAGAACGATGGACATGTCACATACAGGCATCAGAGAATGATGGAAAAGTCACGTACAGGAGTAGAGATCGATAGACAAGTCACGTACAGGGGTCAGAGAACGATGGACAAGTCATAAACAGGCATCAGAGAATGATGGATAAGTCACGTACAGGGGTAGAGGACGATGGACAAGTCACATACAGGGGTAGAGAATGATGGACAAGTCACGTACGGGGGTAGAGAACGATGGACAAGTCACATACAGGGGTAGAGAACGATGGACAAGTCACATACAAGCATCAGAGAATGATGGACAAGTCACGTACAGGGGTAGAGAACGATGGACAAGTCACATACAGGCATCAGTGAATGATGGACAAGTCACGTACAGAGGTAGAGAACGATGGACAAGTCACATACAGGTGGCAGAGAACGATGGACAAGTCACATACAGGTGGCAGAGAACGATGGACAAGTCACATACAGGCAGCAGAGAACGATGAACAAGACACATACAGGCAGCAGAGAACGATGAACAAGACACATACAGGCAGCAGAGAACGATGAACAAGTCACATACAGGCAGCAGAGAACGATGGCCAAGTCACATACAGGGGTAGAGAACGATGGACAAGTCACATAGAGGGGTAGAGAACGATGGACAAGTCACATACAGGGGTAGAGAATGATGGACAAGTCACATACAGGGGTAGAAAACGATGGACAAGTCACATACAAGCATCAGAGAATGATGGACAAGTCACATACAGGGGTAGAGAACGATGGACAAGTCACATACAGGCGTCAGAGAATGATGGACAAGTCACGTACAGGCAGCAGAGAACGATGGACAAGTCACATACGGGCGACAGAGAACGATGGACAAGTCAAGTACAGGTGGCAAAGAATGTCCTTAACAATGTAAGCTCTGACGAGTAGGGCCTTCAGCCCTCATGTGCTTATCCTTCTCTTACTTAAACCATCTTCGACTGCACCAAATTCAGTGGTTTTCTGCCACCGATACTTTTATGTCAGTGTTGTCGGCTGATGTAGCTATGTTTATAAACCATGTACTTGTCCTATATTGTCTTCAATTGTTAGTCACAATTTTCAAGTTTTATTTTGTTTATGTACTCTGTAATTGGACGCCGCGGATCCCTTGTGGCGCCATATAAATAAAGGATAATAATAATAATAACGATGGAAAAGTCATGCACAGGCGTCAGAGAACGATGGACAAGTCAAGCACAGGAGTCAGATAATGATTGACAAGTCACATAAAGGCGTCAGAGAATGAAGGACAAGTCACATACAGGGGTAGAGAACGATGGACAAGTCACATACAGGGGTAGAGAACGATGGACAAGTCAAGCACAGGAGTCAGATGATGATGGACAAGTCATCTACAGGGGTCAGAGAACGATGGACATGTCACATACAGGCATCAGAGAATGATGGAAAAGTCACGTACAGGAGTAGAGATCGATAGACAAGTCACGTACAGGGGTCAGAGAACGATGGACAAGTCATATACAGGCGTCAGCGAATGATGGATAAGTCACGTACAGGAGTAGAGATCGATAGACAAGTCATGTACAGGGGTCAGAGAACGATGGACAAGTCATATACAGGCATCAGAGAATGATGGATAAGTCACGTACGGGGGTAGAGAACGATGGACAAGTCACATACAGGGGTAGAGAACGATGGACAAGTCACATACAAGCATCAGAGAATGATGGACAAGTCAAGCACAGGAGTCAGATGATGATGGACAAGTCATCTACAGGGGTCAGAGAACGATGGACATGTCACATACAGGCATCAGAGAATGATGGAAAAGTCACGTACAGGAGTAGAGATCGATAGACAAGTCACGTACAGGGGTCAGAGAACGATGGACAAGTCATAAACAGGCATCAGAGAATGATGGATAAGTCACGTACAGGGGTAGAGGACGATGGACAAGTCACATACAGGGGTAGAGAATGATGGACAAGTCACGTACGGGGGTAGAGAACGATGGACAAGTCACATACAGGGGTAGAGAACGATGGACAAGTCACATACAAGCATCAGAGAATGATGGACAAGTCACGTACAGGGGTAGAGAACGATGGACAAGTCACATACAGGCATCAGTGAATGATGGACAAGTCACGTACAGAGGTAGAGAACGATGGACAAGTCACATACAGGTGGCAGAGAACGATGGACAAGTCACATACAGGTGGCAGAGAACGATGGACAAGTCACATACAGGCAGCAGAGAACGATGAACAAGACACATACAGGCAGCAGAGAACGATGAACAAGACACATACAGGCAGCAGAGAACGATGAACAAGTCACATACAGGCAGCAGAGAACGATGGACAAGTCACATACAGGGGTAGAGAACGATGGACAAGTCACATAGAGGGGTAGAGAACGATGGACAAGTCACATACAGGGGTAGAGAATGATGGACAAGTCACATACAGGGGTAGAAAACGATGGACAAGTCACATACAAGCATCAGAGAATGATGGACAAGTCACATACAGGGGTAGAGAACGATGGACAAGTCACATACAGGCGTCAGAGAATGATGGACAAGTCACGTACAGGCAGCAGAGAACGATGGACAAGTCACATACGGGCGACAGAGAACGATGGACAAGTCAAGTACAGGTGGCAAAGAATGTCCTTAACAATGTAAGCTCTGACGAGTAGGGCCTTCAGCCCTCATGTGCTTATCCTTCTCTTACTTAAACCATCTTCGACGGCACCAAATTCAGTGGTTTTCTGCCACCGATACTTTTATGTCAGTGTTGTCGGCTGATGTAGCTATGTTTATAAACCATGTACTTGTCCTATATTGTCTTCAATTGTTAGTCACAATTTTCAAGTTTTATTTTGTTTATGTACTCTGTAATTGGACGCCGCGGATCCCTTGTGGCGCCATATAAATAAAGGATAGAAATAATAATAACGATGGAAAAGTCATGCACAGGCGTCAGAGAACGATGGACAAGTCAAGCACAGGAGTCAGATAATGATCGACAAGTCACATAAAGGCGTCAGAGAATGAAGGACAAGTCACATACAGGGGTAGAGAACGATGGACAAGTCACATACAGGGGTAGAGAACGATGGACAAGTCAAGCACAGGAGTCAGATGATGATGGACAAGTCATCTACAGGGGTCAGAGAACGATGGACATGTCACATACAGGCATCAGAGAATGATGGAAAAGTCACGTACAGGAGTAGAGATCGATAGACAAGTCACGTACAGGGGTCAGAGAACGATGGACAAGTCATATACAGGCGTCAGCGAATGATGGATAAGTCACGTACAGGAGTAGAGATCGATAGACAAGTCATGTACAGGGGTCAGAGAACGATGGACAAGTCATATACAGGCATCAGAGAATGATGGATAAGTCACGTACAGGGGTAGAGGACGATGGACAAGTCACATACAGGGGTAGAGAATGATGGACAAGTCACGTACGGGGGTAGAGAACGATGGACAAGTCACATACAGGGGTAGAGAACGATGGACAAGTCACATACAAGCATCAGAGAATGATGGACAAGTCAAGCACAGGAGTCAGATGATGATGGACAAGTCATCTACAGGGGTCAGAGAACGATGGACATGTCACATACAGGCATCAGAGAATGATGGAAAAGTCACGTACAGGAGTAGAGATCGATAGACAAGTCACGTACAGGGGTCAGAGAACGATGGACAAGTCATAAACAGGCATCAGAGAATGATGGATAAGTCACGTACAGGGGTAGAGGACGATGGACAAGTCACATACAGGGGTAGAGAATGATGGACAAGTCACGTACGGGGGTAGAGAACGATGGACAAGTCACATACAGGGGTAGAGAACGATGGACAAGTCACATACAAGCATCAGAGAATGATGGACAAGTCACGTACAGGGGTAGAGAACGATGGACAAGTCACATACAGGCATCAGTGAATGATGGACAAGTCACGTACAGAGGTAGAGAACGATGGACAAGTCACATACAGGTGGCAGAGAACGATGGACAAGTCACATACAGGTGGCAGAGAACGATGGACAAGTCACATACAGGCAGCAGAGAACGATGAACAAGACACATACAGGCAGCAGAGAACGATGAACAAGACACATACAGGCAGCAGAGAACGATGAACAAGTCACATACAGGCAGCAGAGAACGATGGCCAAGTCACATACAGGGGTAGAGAACGATGGACAAGTCACATAGAGGGGTAGAGAACGATGGACAAGTCACATACAGGGGTAGAGAATGATGGACAAGTCACATACAGGGGTAGAAAACGATGGACAAGTCACATACAAGCATCAGAGAATGATGGACAAGTCACATACAGGGGTAGAGAACGATGGACAAGTCACATACAGGCGTCAGAGAATGATGGACAAGTCACGTACAGGCAGCAGAGAACGATGGACAAGTCACATACGGGCGACAGAGAACGATGGACAAGTCAAGTACAGGTGGCAAAGAATGTCCTTAACAATGTAAGCTCTGACGAGTAGGGCCTTCAGCCCTCATGTGCTTATCCTTCTCTTACTTAAACCATCTTCGACTGCACCAAATTCAGTGGTTTTCTGCCACCGATACTTTTATGTCAGTGTTGTCGGCTGATGTAGCTATGTTTATAAACCATGTACTTGTCCTATATTGTCTTCAATTGTTAGTCACAATTTTCAAGTTTTATTTTGTTTATGTACTCTGTAATTGGACGCCGCGGATCCCTTGTGGCGCCATATAAATAAAGGATAATAATAATAATAACGATGGAAAAGTCATGCACAGGCGTCAGAGAACGATGGACAAGTCAAGCACAGGAGTCAGATAATGATTGACAAGTCACATAAAGGCGTCAGAGAATGAAGGACAAGTCACATACAGGGGTAGAGAACGATGGACAAGTCACATACAGGGGTAGAGAACGATGGACAAGTCAAGCACAGGAGTCAGATGATGATGGACAAGTCATCTACAGGGGTCAGAGAACGATGGACATGTCACATACAGGCATCAGAGAATGATGGAAAAGTCACGTACAGGAGTAGAGATCGATAGACAAGTCACGTACAGGGGTCAGAGAACGATGGACAAGTCATATACAGGCGTCAGCGAATGATGGATAAGTCACGTACAGGAGTAGAGATCGATAGACAAGTCATGTACAGGGGTCAGAGAACGATGGACAAGTCATATACAGGCATCAGAGAATGATGGATAAGTCACGTACAGGGGTAGAGGACGATGGACAAGTCACATACAGGGGTAGAGAATGATGGACAAGTCACGTACGGGGGTAGAGAACGATGGACAAGTCACATACAGGGGTAGAGAACGATGGACAAGTCACATACAAGCATCAGAGAATGATGGACAAGTCAAGCACAGGATTCAGATGATGATGGACAAGTCATCTACAGGGGTCAGAGAACGATGGACATGTCACATACAGGCATCAGAGAATGATGGAAAAGTCACGTACAGGAGTAGAGATCAATAGACAAGTCACGTACAGGGGCCAGAGAACGATGGACAAGTCATAAACAGGCATCAGAGAATGATGGATAAGTCACGTACAGGGGTAGAGGACGATGGACAAGTCACAAACAGGGGTAGAGAATGATGGACAAGTCACATACAGGGGTAGAGAACGATGGACAAGTCACATACAAGCATCAGAGAATGATGGACAAGTCACGTACAGGGGTAGAGAACGATGGACAAGTCACATACAGGCATCAGTGAATGATGGACAAGTCACGTACAGAGGTAGAGAACGATGGACAAGACACATACAGGTGGCAGAGAACGATGGATAAGTCACATACAGGGGTAGAGAACGATGGACAAGTTACATACAGGGGTAGAGAACGATGGACAAGTCACATACATGGGTAGAGAATGATGGACAAGTCACATACAGGCAGCAGAGAACGATGGACAAGTCACATACGGGCGACAGAGAACGATGGATAAGTCACATACAGGGGTAGAGAACGATGGACAAGTCACATACAGGGGTAGAGAACGATGGACAAGACACATACAGGTGGCAGAGAACGATGGATAAGTCACATACAGGGGTAGAGAACGATGGACAAGTCACATACAGGGGTAGAGAACGATGGACAAGTCACATACAGGCGTCAGAGAATGATGGACAAGTCACGTACAGGCAGCAGAGAACGATGGACAAGTCACATACGGGCGACAGAGAACGATGGACAAGTCAAGTACAGGTGGCAAAGAATGTCCTTAACAATGTAAGCTCTGACGAGTAGGGCCTTCAGCCCTCATGTGCTTATCCTTCTCTTACTTAAACCATCTTCGACGGCACCAAATTCAGTGGTTTTCTGCCACCGATACTTTTATGTCAGTGTTGTCGGCTGATGTAGCTATGTTTATAAACCATGTACTTGTCCTATATTGTCTTCAATTGTTAGTCACAATTTTCAAGTTTTATTTTGTTTATGTACTCTGTAATTGGACGCCGCGGATCCCTTGTGGCGCCATATAAATAAAGGATAATAATAATAATAACGATGGAAAAGTCATGCACAGGCGTCAGAGAACGATGGACAAGTCAAGCACAGGAGTCAGATAATGATTGACAAGTCACATAAAGGCGTCAGAGAATGAAGGACAAGTCACATACAGGGGTAGAGAACGATGGACAAGTCACATACAGGGGTAGAGAACGATGGACAAGTCAAGCACAGGAGTCAGATGATGATGGACAAGTCATCTACAGGGGTCAGAGAACGATGGACATGTCACATACAGGCATCAGAGAATGATGGAAAAGTCACGTACAGGAGTAGAGATCGATAGACAAGTCACGTACAGGGGTCAGAGAACGATGGACAAGTCATATACAGGCGTCAGCGAATGATGGATAAGTCACGTACAGGAGTAGAGATCGATAGACAAGTCATGTACAGGGGTCAGAGAACGATGGACAAGTCATATACAGGCATCAGAGAATGATGGATAAGTCACGTACAGGGGTAGAGGACGATGGACAAGTCACATACAGGGGTAGAGAATGATGAACAAGTCACGTACGGGGGTAGAGAACGATGGACAAGTCACATACAGGGGTAGAGAACGATGGACAAGTCACATACAAGCATCAGAGAATGATGGACAAGTCAAGCACAGGAGTCAGATGATGATGGACAAGTCATCTACAGGGGTCAGAGAACGATGGACATGTCACATACAGGCATCAGAGAATGATGGAAAAGTCACGTACAGGAGTAGAGATCAATAGACAAGTCACGTACAGGGGTCAGAGAACGATGGACAAGTCATAAACAGGCATCAGAGAATGATGGATAAGTCACGTACAGGGGTAGAGGACGATGGACAAGTCACATACAGGGGTAGAGAATGATGGACAAGTCACATACAGGGGTAGAGAACGATGGACAAGTCACATACAAGCATCAGAGAATGATGGACAAGTCACGTACAGGGGTAGAGAACGATGGACAAGTCACATACAGGCATCAGTGAATGATGGACAAGTCACGTACAGAGATAGAGAACGATGGACAAGACACATACAGGTGGCAGAGAACGATGGATAAGTCACATACAGGGGTAGAGAACGATGGACAAGTTACATACAGGGGTAGAGAACGATGGACAAGTCACATACATGGGTAGAGAATGATGGACAAGTCACATACAGGCGTCAGAGAACGATCGACAAGTCACATACAGGTGGCAGAGAACGATGGACAAGTCACATACAGGTGGCAGAGAACGATGGACAAGTCACATACAGGCAGCAGAGAACGATGAACAAGACACATACAGGCAGCAGAGAACGATGAACAAGACACATACAGGCAGCAGAGAACGATGAACAAGTCACATACAGGCAGCAGAGAACGATGGCCAAGTCACATACAGGGGTAGAGAACGATGGACAAGTCACATAGAGGGGTAGAGAACGATGGACAAGTCACATACAGGGGTAGAGAATGATGGACAAGTCACATACAGGGGTAGAAAACGATGGACAAGTCACATACAAGCATCAGAGAATGATGGACAAGTCACATACAGGGGTAGAGAACGATGGACAAGTCACATACAGGCGTCAGAGAATGATGGACAAGTCACGTACAGGCAGCAGAGAACGATGGACAAGTCACATACGGGCGACAGAGAACGATGGACAAGTCAAGTACAGGTGGCAAAGAATGTCCTTAACAATGTAAGCTCTGACGAGTAGGGCCTTCAGCCCTCATGTGCTTATCCTTCTCTTACTTAAACCATCTTCGACGGCACCAAATTCAGTGGTTTTCTGCCACCGATACTTTTATGTCAGTGTTGTCGGCTGATGTAGCTATGTTTATAAACCATGTACTTGTCCTATATTGTCTTCAATTGTTAGTCACAATTTTCAAGTTTTATTTTGTTTATGTACTCTGTAATTGGACGCCGCGGATCCCTTGTGGCGCCATATAAATAAAGGATAATAATAATAATAACGATGGAAAAGTCATGCACAGGCGTCAGAGAACGATGGACAAGTCAAGCACAGGAGTCAGATAATGATTGACAAGTCACATAAAGGCGTCAGAGAATGAAGGACAAGTCACATACAGGGGTAGAGAACGATGGACAAGTCACATACAGGGGTAGAGAACGATGGACAAGTCAAGCACAGGAGTCAGATGATGATGGACAAGTCATCTACAGGGGTCAGAGAACGATGGACATGTCACATACAGGCATCAGAGAATGATGGAAAAGTCACGTACAGGAGTAGAGATCGATAGACAAGTCACGTACAGGGGTCAGAGAACGATGGACAAGTCATATACAGGCGTCAGCGAATGATGGATAAGTCACGTACAGGAGTAGAGATCGATAGACAAGTCATGTACAGGGGTCAGAGAACGATGGACAAGTCATATACAGGCATCAGAGAATGATGGATAAGTCACGTACAGGGGTAGAGGACGATGGACAAGTCACATACAGGGGTAGAGAATGATGGACAAGTCACGTACGGGGGTAGAGAACGATGGACAAGTCACATACAGGGGTAGAGAACGATGGACAAGTCACATACAAGCATCAGAGAATGATGGACAAGTCAAGCACAGGATTCAGATGATGATGGACAAGTCATCTACAGGGGTCAGAGAACGATGGACATGTCACATACAGGCATCAGAGAATGATGGAAAAGTCACGTACAGGAGTAGAGATCAATAGACAAGTCACGTACAGGGGCCAGAGAACGATGGACAAGTCATAAACAGGCATCAGAGAATGATGGATAAGTCACGTACAGGGGTAGAGGACGATGGACAAGTCACAAACAGGGGTAGAGAATGATGGACAAGTCACATACAGGGGTAGAGAACGATGGACAAGTCACATACAAGCATCAGAGAATGATGGACAAGTCACGTACAGGGGTAGAGAACGATGGACAAGTCACATACAGGCATCAGTGAATGATGGACAAGTCACGTACAGAGGTAGAGAACGATGGACAAGACACATACAGGTGGCAGAGAACGATGGATAAGTCACATACAGGGGTAGAGAACGATGGACAAGTTACATACAGGGGTAGAGAACGATGGACAAGTCACATACATGGGTAGAGAATGATGGACAAGTCACATACAGGCGTCAGAGAATGATGGACAAGTCACATACAGGCAGCAGAGAACGATGGACAAGTCACATACGGGCGACAGAGAACGATGGATAAGTCACATACAGGGGTAGAGAACGATGGACAAGTCACATACAGGGGTAGAGAACGATGGACAAGACACATACAGGTGGCAGAGAACGATGGATAAGTCACATACAGGGGTAGAGAACGATGGACAAGTCACATACAGGGGTAGAGAACGATGGACAAGTCACATACAGGCGTCAGAGAATGATGGACAAGTCACGTACAGGCAGCAGAGAACGATGGACAAGTCACATACGGGCGACAGAGAACGATGGACAAGTCAAGTACAGGTGGCAAAGAATGTCCTTAACAATGTAAGCTCTGACGAGTAGGGCCTTCAGCCCTCATGTGCTTATCCTTCTCTTACTTAAACCATCTTCGACGGCACCAAATTCAGTGGTTTTCTGCCACCGATACTTTTATGTCAGTGTTGTCGGCTGATGTAGCTATGTTTATAAACCATGTACTTGTCCTATATTGTCTTCAATTGTTAGTCACAATTTTCAAGTTTTATTTTGTTTATGTACTCTGTAATTGGACGCCGCGGATCCCTTGTGGCGCCATATAAATAAAGGATAATAATAATAATAACGATGGAAAAGTCATGCACAGGCGTCAGAGAACGATGGACAAGTCAAGCACAGGAGTCAGATAATGATTGACAAGTCACATAAAGGCGTCAGAGAATGAAGGACAAGTCACATACAGGGGTAGAGAACGATGGACAAGTCACATACAGGGGTAGAGAACGATGGACAAGTCAAGCACAGGAGTCAGATGATGATGGACAAGTCATCTACAGGGGTCAGAGAACGATGGACATGTCATATACAGGCGTCAGCGAATGATGGATAAGTCACGTACAGGAGTAGAGATCGATAGACAAGTCATGTACAGGGGTCAGAGAACGATGGACAAGTCATATACAGGCATCAGAGAATGATGGATAAGTCACGTACAGGGGTAGAGGACGATGGACAAGTCACATACAGGGGTAGAGAATGATGAACAAGTCACGTACGGGGGTAGAGAACGATGGACAAGTCACATACAGGGGTAGAGAACGATGGACAAGTCACATACAAGCATCAGAGAATGATGGACAAGTCAAGCACAGGAGTCAGATGATGATGGACAAGTCATCTACAGGGGTCAGAGAACGATGGACATGTCACATACAGGCATCAGAGAATGATGGAAAAGTCACGTACAGGAGTAGAGATCAATAGACAAGTCACGTACAGGGGTCAGAGAACGATGGACAAGTCATAAACAGGCATCAGAGAATGATGGAAAAGTCACGTACAGGAGTAGAGATCAATAGACAAGTCACGTACAGGGGTCAGAGAACGATGGACATGTCACATACAGGCATCAGAGAATGATGGAAAAGTCACGTACAGGAGTAGAGATCAATAGACAAGTCATCTACAGGGGTCAGAGAACGATGGACATGTCACATACAGGCATCAGAGAATGATGGAAAAGTCACGTACAGGAGTAGAGATCAATAGACAAGTCACGTACAGGGGTCAGAGAACGATGGACAAGTCATAAACAGGCATCAGAGAATGATGGATAAGTCACGTACAGGGGTAGAGGACGATGGACAAGTCACATACAGGGGTAGAGAATGATGGACAAGTCACATACAGGGGTAGAGAACGATGGACAAGTCACATACAAGCATCAGAGAATGATGGACAAGTCACGTACAGGGGTAGAGAACGATGGACAAGTCACATACAGGCATCAGTGAATGATGGACAAGTCACGTACAGAGATAGAGAACGATGGACAAGACACATACAGGTGGCAGAGAACGATGGATAAGTCACATACAGGGGTAGAGAACGATGGACAAGTTACATACAGGGGTAGAGAACGATGGACAAGTCACATACATGGGTAGAGAATGATGGACAAGTCACATACAGGCGTCAGAGAACGATGGACAAGTCACATACAGGCATCAGTGAATGATGGACAAGTCACGTACAGAGATAGAGAACGATGGACAAGTCACATACAGGCAGCAGAGAACGATGAACAAGACACATACAGGCAGCAGAGAACGATGAACAAGACACATACAGGCAGCAGAGAACGATGAACAAGTCACATACAGGCAGCAGAGAACGATGGACAAGTCACATACAGGGGTAGAGAACGATGGACAAGTCACATAGAGGGGTAGAGAACGATGGACAAGTCACATACAGGGGTAGAGAATGATGGACAAGTCACATACAGGGGTAGAAAACGATGGACAAGTCACATACAAGCATCAGAGAATGATGGACAAGTCAAGCACAGGAGTCAGATGATGATGGACAAGTCATCTACAGGGGTCAGAGAACGATGGACATGTCACATACAGGCATCAGAGAATGATGGAAAAGTCACGTACAGGAGTAGAGATCAATAGACAAGTCACGTACAGGGGTCAGAGAACGATGGACAAGTCATAAACAGGCATCAGAGAATGATGGATAAGTCACGTACAGGGGTAGAGGACGATGGACAAGTCACATACAGGGGTAGAGAATGATGGACAAGTCACATACAGGGGTAGAGAACGATGGACAAGTCACATACAAGCATCAGAGAATGATGGACAAGTCACGTACAGGGGTAGAGAACGATGGACAAGTCACATACAGGCATCAGTGAATGATGGACAAGTCACGTACAGAGATAGAGAACGATGGACAAGACACATACAGGTGGCAGAGAACGATGGATAAGTCACATACAGGGGTAGAGAACGATGGACAAGTTACATACAGGGGTAGAGAACGATGGACAAGTCACATACATGGGTAGAGAATGATGGACAAGTCACATACAGGCGTCAGAGAACGATCGACAAGTCACATACAGGTGGCAGAGAACGATGGACAAGTCACATACAGGTGGCAGAGAACGATGGACAAGTCACATACAGGCAGCAGAGAACGATGAACAAGACACATACAGGCAGCAGAGAACGATGAACAAGACACATACAGGCAGCAGAGAACGATGAACAAGTCACATACAGGCAGCAGAGAACGATGGACAAGTCACATACAGGGGTAGAGAACGATGGACAAGTCACATAGAGGGGTAGAGAACGATGGACAAGTCACATACAGGGGTAGAGAATGATGGACAAGTCACATACAGGGGTAGAAAACGATGGACAAGTCACATACAAGCATCAGAGAATGATGGACAAGTCACATACAGGGGTAGAGAACGATGGACAAGTCACATACAGGCGTCAGAGAATGATGGACAAGTCACGTACAGGCAGCAGAGAACGATGGACAAGTCACATACGGGCGACAGAGAACGATGGACAAGTCAAGTACAGGTGGCAAAGAATGTCCTTAACAATGTAAGCTCTGACGAGTAGGGCCTTCAGCCCTCATGTGCTTATCCTTCTCTTACTTAAACCATCTTCGACGGCACCAAATTCAGTGGTTTTCTGCCACCGATACTTTTATGTCAGTGTTGTCGGCTGATGTAGCTATGTTTATAAACCATGTACTTGTCCTATATTGTCTTCAATTGTTAGTCACAATTTTCAAGTTTTATTTTGTTTATGTACTCTGTAATTGGACGCCGCGGATCCCTTGTGGCGCCATATAAATAAAGGATAATAATAATAATAACGATGGAAAAGTCATGCACAGGCGTCAGATAATGATTGACAAGTCACATAAAGGCGTCAGAGAATGAAGGACAAGTCACATACAGGGGTAGAGAACGATGGACAAGTCACATACAGGGGTAGAGAACGATGGACAAGTCAAGCACAGGAGTCAGATGATGATGGACAAGTCATCTACAGGGGTCAGAGAACGATGGACATGTCACATACAGGCATCAGAGAATGATGGAAAAGTCACGTACAGGAGTAGAGATCGATAGACAAGTCACGTACAGGGGTCAGAGAACGATGGACAAGTCATAAACAGGCATCAGAGAATGATGGATAAGTCACGTACAGGGGTAGAGGACGATGGACAAGTCACATACAGGGGTAGAGAATGATGGACAAGTCACGTACGGGGGTAGAGAACGATGGACAAGTCACATACAGGGGTAGAGAACGATGGACAAGTCACATACAAGCATCAGAGAATGATGGACAAGTCACGTACAGGGGTAGAGAACGATGGACAAGTCACATACAGGCATCAGTGAATGATGGACAAGTCACGTACAGAGGTAGAGAACGATGGACAAGTCACATACAGGTGGCAGAGAACGATGGACAAGTCACATACAGGTGGCAGAGAACGATGGACAAGTCACATACAGGCAGCAGAGAACGATGAACAAGACACATACAGGCAGCAGAGAACGATGAACAAGACACATACAGGCAGCAGAGAACGATGAACAAGTCACATACAGGCAGCAGAGAACGATGGCCAAGTCACATACAGGGGTAGAGAACGATGGACAAGTCACATAGAGGGGTAGAGAACGATGGACAAGTCACATACAGGGGTAGAGAATGATGGACAAGTCACATACAGGGGTAGAGAACGATGGACAAGTCACATACAGGCGTCAGAGAATGATGGACAAGTCACGTACAGGCAGCAGAGAACGATGGACAAGTCACATACGGGCGACAGAGAACGATGGACAAGTCAAGTACAGGTGGCAAAGAATGTCCTTAACAATGTAAGCTCTGACGAGTAGGGCCTTCAGCCCTCATGTGCTTATCCTTCTCTTACTTAAACCATCTTCGACTGCACCAAATTCAGTGGTTTTCTGCCACCGATACTTTTATGTCAGTGTTGTCGGCTGATGTAGCTATGTTTATAAACCATGTACTTGTCCTATATTGTCTTCAATTGTTAGTCACAATTTTCAAGTTTTATTTTGTTTATGTACTCTGTAATTGGACGCCGCGGATCCCTTGTGGCGCCATATAAATAAAGGATAATAATAATAATAACGATGGAAAAGTCATGCACAGGCGTCAGAGAACGATGGACAAGTCAAGCACAGGAGTCAGATAATGATTGACAAGTCACATAAAGGCGTCAGAGAATGAAGGACAAGTCACATACAGGGGTAGAGAACGATGGACAAGTCACATACAGGGGTAGAGAACGATGGACAAGTCAAGCACAGGAGTCAGATGATGATGGACAAGTCATCTACAGGGGTCAGAGAACGATGGACATGTCACATACAGGCATCAGAGAATGATGGAAAAGTCACGTACAGGAGTAGAGATCGATAGACAAGTCACGTACAGGGGTCAGAGAACGATGGACAAGTCATATACAGGCGTCAGCGAATGATGGATAAGTCACGTACAGGAGTAGAGATCGATAGACAAGTCATGTACAGGGGTCAGAGAACGATGGACAAGTCATATACAGGCATCAGAGAATGATGGATAAGTCACGTACAGGGGTAGAGGACGATGGACAAGTCACATACAGGGGTAGAGAATGATGGACAAGTCACGTACGGGGGTAGAGAACGATGGACAAGTCACATACAGGGGTAGAGAACGATGGACAAGTCACATACAAGCATCAGAGAATGATGGACAAGTCAAGCACAGGATTCAGATGATGATGGACAAGTCATCTACAGGGGTCAGAGAACGATGGACATGTCACATACAGGCATCAGAGAATGATGGAAAAGTCACGTACAGGAGTAGAGATCAATAGACAAGTCACGTACAGGGGCCAGAGAACGATGGACAAGTCATAAACAGGCATCAGAGAATGATGGATAAGTCACGTACAGGGGTAGAGGACGATGGACAAGTCACATACAGGGGTAGAGAATGATGGACAAGTCACATACAGGGGTAGAGAACGATGGACAAGTCACATACAAGCATCAGAGAATGATGGACAAGTCACGTACAGGGGTAGAGAACGATGGACAAGTCACATACAGGCATCAGTGAATGATGGACAAGTCACGTACAGAGGTAGAGAACGATGGACAAGACACATACAGGTGGCAGAGAACGATGGATAAGTCACATACAGGGGTAGAGAACGATGGACAAGTTACATACAGGGGTAGAGAACGATGGACAAGTCACATACATGGGTAGAGAATGATGGACAAGTCACATACAGGCGTCAGAGAATGATGGACAAGTCACATACAGGCAGCAGAGAACGATGGACAAGTCACATACGGGCGACAGAGAACGATGGATAAGTCACATACAGGGGTAGAGAACGATGGACAAGTCACATACAGGGGTAGAGAACGATGGACAAGACACATACAGGTGGCAGAGAACGATGGATAAGTCACATACAGGGGTAGAGAACGATGGACAAGTCACGTACAGGCAGCAGAGAACGATGGACAAGTCACATACGGGCGACAGAGAACGATGGACAAGTCAAGTACAGGTGGCAAAGAATGTCCTTAACAATGTAAGCTCTGACGAGTAGGGCCTTCAGCCCTCATGTGCTTATCCTTCTCTTACTTAAACCATCTTCGACGGCACCAAATTCAGTGGTTTTCTGCCACCGATACTTTTATGTCAGTGTTGTCGGCTGATGTAGCTATGTTTATAAACCATGTACTTGTCCTATATTGTCTTCAATTGTTAGTCACAATTTTCAAGTTTTATTTTGTTTATGTACTCTGTAATTGGACGCCGCGGATCCCTTGTGGCGCCATATAAATAAAGGATAATAATAATAATAACGATGGAAAAGTCATGCACAGGCGTCAGAGAACGATGGACAAGTCAAGCACAGGAGTCAGATAATGATTGACAAGTCACATAAAGGCGTCAGAGAATGAAGGACAAGTCACATACAGGGGTAGAGAACGATGGACAAGTCACATACAGGCATCAGAGAATGATGGAAAAGTCACGTACAGGAGTAGAGATCAATAGACAAGTCACGTACAGGGGTCAGAGAACGATGGACAAGTCATCAACAGGCATCAGAGAATGATGGATAAGTCACGTACAGGGGTAGAGGACGATGGACAAGTCACATACAGGGGTAGAGAATGATGGACAAGTCACATACAGGGGTAGAGAACGATGGACAAGTCACATACAAGCATCAGAGAATGATGGACAAGTCACGTACAGGGGTAGAGAACGATAGACAAGTCACATACAGGCATCAGTGAATGATGGACAAGTCACGTACAGAGATAGAGAACGATGGACAAGACACATACAGGTGGCAGAGAACGATGGATAAGTCACATACAGGGGTAGAGAACGATGGACAAGTTACATACAGGGGTAGAGAACGATGGACAAGTCACATACATGGGTAGAGAATGATGGACAAGTCACATACAGGCGTCAGAGAACGATCGACAAGTCACATACAGGTGGCAGAGAACGATGGACAAGTCACATACAGGTGGCAGAGAACGATGGACAAGTCACATACAGGAAGCAGAGAACGATGAACAAGACACATACAGGCAGCAGAGAACGATGAACAAGACACATACAGGCAGCAGAGAACGATGAACAAGTCACATACAGGCAGCAGAGAACGATGGACAAGTCACATACAGGGGTAGAGAACGATGGACAAGTCACATAGAGGGGTAGAGAACGATGGACAAGTCACATACAGGGGTAGAGAATGATGGACAAGTCACATACAGGGGTAGAAAACGATGGACAAGTCACATACAAGCATCAGAGAATGATGGACAAGTCAAGCACAGGAGTCAGATGATGATGGACAAGTCATCTACAGGGGTCAGAGAACGATGGACATGTCACATACAGGCATCAGAGAAAGATGGAAAAGTCACGTACAGGAGTAGAGATCAATAGACAAGTCACGTACAGGGGTCAGAGAACGATGGACAAGTCATAAACAGGCATCAGAGAATGATGGATAAGTCACGTACAGGGGTAGAGGACGATGGACAAGTCACATACAGGGGTAGAGAATGATGGACAAGTCACATACAGGGGTAGAGAACGATGGACAAGTCACATACAAGCATCAGAGAATGATGGACAAGTCACGTACAGGGGTAGAGAACGATGGACAAGTCACATACAGGCATCAGTGAATGATGGACAAGTCACGTACAGAGATAGAGAACGATGGACAAGACACATACAGGTGGCAGAGAACGATGGATAAGTCACATACAGGGGTAGAGAACGATGGACAAGTTACATACAGGGGTAGAGAACGATGGACAAGTCACATACATGGGTAGAGAATGATGGACAAGTCACATACAGGCGTCAGAGAACGATCGACAAGTCACATACAGGTGGCAGAGAACGATGGACAAGTCACATACAGGTGGCAGAGAACGATGGACAAGTCACATACAGGCAGCAGAGAACGATGAACAAGACACATACAGGCAGCAGAGAACGATGAACAAGACACATACAGGCAGCAGAGAACGATGAACAAGTCACATACAGGCAGCAGAGAACGATGGACAAGTCACATACAGGGGTAGAGAACGATGGACAAGTCACATAGAGGGGTAGAGAACGATGGACAAGTCACATACAGGGGTAGAGAATGATGGACAAGTCACATACAGGGGTAGAAAACGATGGACAAGTCACATACAAGCATCAGAGAATGATGGACAAGTCACATACAGGGGTAGAGAACGATGGACAAGTCACATACAGGCGTCAGAGAATGATGGACAAGTCACGTACAGGCAGCAGAGAACGATGGACAAGTCACATACGGGCGACAGAGAACGATGGACAAGTCAAGTACAGGTGGCAAAGAATGTCCTTAACAATGTAAGCTCTGACGAGTAGGGCCTTCAGCCCTCATGTGCTTATCCTTCTCTTACTTAAACCATCTTCGACGGCACCAAATTGAGTGGTTTTCTGCCACCGATACTTTTATGTCAGTGTTGTCGGCTGATGTAGCTATGTTTATAAACCATGTACTTGTCCTATATTGTCTTCAATTGTTAGTCACAATTTTCAAGTTTTATTTTGTTTATGTACTCTGTAATTGGACGCCGCGGATCCCTTGTGGCGCCATATAAATAAAGGATAATAATAATAATAACGATGGAAAAGTCATGCACAGGCGTCAGAGAACGATGGACAAGTCAAGCACAGGAGTCAGATAATGATTGACAAGTCACATAAAGGCGTCAGAGAATGAAGGACAAGTCACATACAGGGGTAGAGAACGATGGACAAGTCACATACAGGGGTAGAGAACGATGGACAAGTCAAGCACAGGAGTCAGATGATGATGGACAAGTCATCTACAGGGGTCAGAGAACGATGGACATGTCACATACAGGCATCAGAGAATGATGGAAAAGTCACGTACAGGAGTAGAGATCGATAGACAAGTCACGTACAGGGGTCAGAGAACGATGGACAAGTCATATACAGGCGTCAGCGAATGATGGATAAGTCACGTACAGGAGTAGAGATCGATAGACAAGTCATGTACAGGGGTCAGAGAACGATGGACAAGTCATATACAGGCATCAGAGAATGATGGATAAGTCACGTACAGGGGTAGAGGACGATGGACAAGTCACATACAGGGGTAGAGAATGATGGACAAGTCACGTACGGGGGTAGAGAACGATGGACAAGTCACATACAGGGGTAGAGAACGATGGACAAGTCACATACAAGCATCAGAGAATGATGGACAAGTCAAGCACAGGAGTCAGATGATGATGGACAAGTCATCTACAGGGGTCAGAGAACGATGGACATGTCACATACAGGCATCAGAGAATGATGGAAAAGTCACGTACAGGAGTAGAGATCGATAGACAAGTCACGTACAGGGGTCAGAGAACGATGGACAAGTCATAAACAGGCATCAGAGAATGATGGATAAGTCACGTACAGGGGTAGAGGACGATGGACAAGTCACATACAGGGGTAGAGAATGATGGACAAGTCACGTACGGGGGTAGAGAACGATGGACAAGTCACATACAGGGGTAGAGAACGATGGACAAGTCACATACAAGCATCAGAGAATGATGGACAAGTCACGTACAGGGGTAGAGAACGATGGACAAGTCACATACAGGCATCAGTGAATGATGGACAAGTCACGTACAGAGGTAGAGAACGATGGACAAGTCACATACAGGTGGCAGAGAACGATGGACAAGTCACATACAGGTGGCAGAGAACGATGGACAAGTCACATACAGGCAGCAGAGAACGATGAACAAGACACATACAGGCAGCAGAGAACGATGAACAAGACACATACAGGCAGCAGAGAACGATAAACAAGTCACATACAGGCAGCAGAGAACGATGGACAAGTCACATACAGGGGCAGAGAATGATGGACAAGTCACATACAGGGGTAGAAAACGATGGACAAGTCACATACAAACATCAGAGAATGATGGACAAGTCACATACAGGGGTAGAGAACGATGGACAAGTCACATACAGGGGTAGAGAATGATGGACAAGTCACGTACGGGGGTAGAGAACGATGGACAAGTCACATACAGGGGTAGAGAACGATGGACAAGTCACATACAAGCATCAGAGAATGATGGACAAGTCAAGCACAGGAGTCAGAGAATGATGGACAAGTCACGTACAGGCAGCAGAGAACGATGGACAAGTCACATACGGGCGACAGAGAACGATGGACAAGTCAAGTACAGGTGGCAAAGAATGTCCTTAACAATGTAAGCTCTGACGAGTAGGGCCTTCAGCCCTCATGTGCTTATCCTTCTCTTACTTAAACCATCTTCGACGGCACCAAATTCAGTGGTTTTCTGCCACCGATACTTTTATGTCAGTGTTGTCGGCTGATGTAGCTATGTTTATAAACCATGTACTTGTCCTATATTGTCTTCAATTGTTAGTCACAATTTTCAAGTTTTATTTTGTTTATGTACTCTGTAATTGGACGCCGCGGATCCCTTGTGGCGCCATATAAATAAAGGATAATAATAATAATAATAACGATGGAAAAGTCATGCACAGGCGTCAGAGAACGATGGACAAGTCAAGCACAGGAGTCAGATAATGATTGACAAGTCACATAAAGGCGTCAGAGAATGAAGGACAAGTCACACAGGGGTAGAGAACGATGGACAAGTCACATACAGGGGTAGAGAACGATGGACAAGTCAAGCACAGGAGTCAGATGATGATGGACAAGTCATCTACAGGGGTCAGAGAACGATGGACATGTCACATACAGGCATCAGAGAATGATGGAAAAGTCACGTACAGGAGTAGAGATCGATAGACAAGTCACGTACAGGGGTCAGAGAACGATGGACAAGTCATATACAGGCATCAGAGAATGATGGATAAGTCACGTACAGGGGTAGAGGACGATGGACAAGTCACATACAGGGGTAGAGAATGATGGACAAGTCACGTACGGGGGTAGAGAACGATGGACAAGTCACATACAGGGGTAGAGAACGATGGACAAGTCACATACAAGCATCAGAGAATGATGGACAAGTCAAGCACAGGAGTCAGATGATGATGGACAAGTCATCTACAGGGGTCAGAGAACGATGGACATGTCACATACAGGCATCAGAGAATGATGGAAAAGTCACGTACAGGAGTAGAGATCGATAGACAAGTCACGTACAGGGGTCAGAGAACGATGGACAAGTCATAAACAGGCATCAGAGAATGATGGATAAGTCACGTACAGGGGTAGAGGACGATGGACAAGTCACATACAGGGGTAGAGAATGATGGACAAGTCACGTACAGGGGTAGAGAACGATGGACAAGTCACATACAAGCATCAGAGAATGATGGACAAGTCACGTACAGGGGTAGAGAACGATGGACAAGTCACATACAGGCATCAGTGAATGATGGACAAGTCACGTACAGAGGTAGAGAACGATGGACAAGTCACATACAGGTGGCAGAGAACGATGGACAAGTCACATACAGGTGGCAGAGAACGATGGACAAGTCACATACAGGCAGCAGAGAACGATGAACAAGACACATACAGGCAGCAGAGAACGATGAACAAGACACATACAGGCAGCAGAGAACGATGAACAAGTCACATACAGGCAGCAGAGAACGATGGCCAAGTCACATACAGGGGTAGAGAACGATGGACAAGTCACATAGAGGGGTAGAGAACGATGGACAAGTCACATACAGGGGTAGAGAATGATGGACAAGTCACATACAGGGGTAGAAAACGATGGACAAGTCACATACAAGCATCAGAGAATGATGGACAAGTCACATACAGGGGTAGAGAACGATGGACAAGTCACATACAGGCGTCAGAGAATGATGGACAAGTCACGTACAGGCAGCAGAGAACGATGGACAAGTCACATACGGGCGACAGAGAACGATGGACAAGTCAAGTACAGGTGGCAAAGAATGTCCTTAACAATGTAAGCTCTGACGAGTAGGGCCTTCAGCCCTCATGTGTTTATCCTTCTCTTACTTAAACCATCTTCGACTGCACCAAATTCAGTGGTTTTCTGCCACCGATACTTTTATGTCAGTGTTGTCGGCTGATGTAGCTATGTTTATAAACCATGTACTTGTCCTATATTGTCTTCAATTGTTAGTCACAATTTTCAAGTTTTATTTTGTTTATGTACTCTGTAATTGGACGCCGCGGATCCCTTGTGGCGCCATATAAATAAAGGATAATAATAATAATAACGATGGAAAAGTCATGCACAGGCGTCAGAGAACGATGGACAAGTCAAGCACAGGAGTCAGATAATGATTGACAAGTCACATAAAGGCGTCAGAGAATGAAGGACAAGTCACATACAGGGGTAGAGAACGATGGACAAGTCACATACAGGGGTAGAGAACGATGGACAAGTCAAGCACAGGAGTCAGATGATGATGGACAAGTCATCTACAGGGGTCAGAGAACGATGGACATGTCACATACAGGCATCAGAGAATGATGGAAAAGTCACGTACAGGAGTAGAGATCGATAGACAAGTCACGTACAGGGGTCAGAGAACGATGGACAAGTCATATACAGGCGTCAGCGAATGATGGATAAGTCACGTACAGGAGTAGAGATCGATTGACAAGTCATGTACAGGGGTCAGAGAACGATGGACAAGTCATATACAGGCATCAGAGAATGATGGATAAGTCACGTACAGGGGTAGAGGACGATGGACAAGTCACATACAGGGGTAGAGAATGATGGACAAGTCACGTACGGGGGTAGAGAACGATGGACAAGTCACATACAGGGGTAGAGAACGATGGACAAGTCACATACAAGCATCAGAGAATGATGGACAAGTCAAGCACAGGATTCAGATGATGATGGACAAGTCATCTACAGGGGTCAGAGAACGATGGACATGTCACATACAGGCATCAGAGAATGATGGAAAAGTCACGTACAGGAGTAGAGATCAATAGACAAGTCACGTACAGGGGCCAGAGAACGATGGACAAGTCATAAACAGGCATCAGAGAATGATGGATAAGTCACGTACAGGGGTAGAGGACGATGGACAAGTCACATACAGGGGTAGAGAATGATGGACAAGTCACATACAGGGGTAGAGAACGATGGACAAGTCACATACAAGCATCAGAGAATGATGGACAAGTCACGTACAGGGGTAGAGAACGATGGACAAGTCACATACAGGCATCAGTGAATGATGGACAAGTCACGTACAGAGGTAGAGAACGATGGACAAGACACATACAGGTGGCAGAGAACGATGGATAAGTCACATACAGGGGTAGAGAACGATGGACAAGTTACATACAGGGGTAGAGAACGATGGACAAGTCACATACATGGGTAGAGAATGATGGACAAGTCACATACAGGCGTCAGAGAATGATGGACAAGTCACATACAGGCAGCAGAGAACGATGGACAAGTCACATACGGGCGACAGAGAACGATGGATAAGTCACATACAGGGGTAGAGAACGATGGACAAGTCACATACAGGGGTAGAGAACGATGGACAAGACACATACAGGTGGCAGAGAACGATGGATAAGTCACATACAGGGGTAGAGAACGATGGACAAGTCACGTACAGGCAGCAGAGAACGATGGACAAGTCACATACGGGCGACAGAGAACGATGGACAAGTCAAGTACAGGTGGCAAAGAATGTCCTTAACAATGTAAGCTCTGACGAGTAGGGCCTTCAGCCCTCATGTGCTTATCCTTCTCTTACTTAAACCATCTTCGACGGCACCAAATTCAGTGGTTTTCTGCCACCGATACTTTTATGTCAGTGTTGTCGGCTGATGTAGCTATGTTTATAAACCATGTACTTGTCCTATATTGTCTTCAATTGTTAGTCACAATTTTCAAGTTTTATTTTGTTTATGTACTCTGTAATTGGACGCCGCGGATCCCTTGTGGCGCCATATAAATAAAGGATAATAATAATAATAACGATGGAAAAGTCATGCACAGGCATCCGAGAACGATGGACAAGTCAAGCACAGGAGTCAGATAATGATTGACAAGTCACATAAAGGCGTCAGAGAATGAAGGACAAGTCACATACAGGGGTAGAGAACGATGGACAAGTCACATACAGGGGTAGAGAACGATGGACAAGTCAAGCACAGGAGTCAGATGATGATGGACAAGTCATCTACAGGGGTCAGAGAACGATGGACATGTCACATACAGGCATCAGAGAATGATGGAAAAGTCACGTACAGGAGTAGAGATCGATAGACAAGTCACGTACAGGGGTCAGAGAACGATGGACAAGTCATATACAGGCGTCAGCGAATGATGGATAAGTCACGTACAGGAGTAGAGATCGATAGACAAGTCATGTACAGGGGTCAGAGAACGATGGACAAGTCATATACAGGCATCAGAGAATGATGGATAAGTCACGTACAGGGGTAGAGGACGATGGACAAGTCACATACAGGGGTAGAGAATGATGAACAAGTCACGTACGGGGGTAGAGAACGATGGACAAATCCCATACAGGGGTAGAGAACGATGGACAAGTCACATACAAGCATCAGAGAATGATGGACAAGTCAAGCACAGGAGTCAGATGATGAATGACAAGTCATCTACAGGGGTCAGAGAACGATGGACATGTCACATACAGGCATCAGAGAATGATGGAAAAGTCACGTACAGGAGTAGAGATCAATAGACAAGTCACGTACAGGGGTCAGAGAACGATGGACAAGTCATAAACAGGCATCAGAGAATGATGGATAAGTCACGTACAGGGGTAGAGGACGATGGACAAGTCACATACAGGGGTAGAGAATGATGGACAAGTCACATACAGGGGTAGAGAACGATGGACAAGTCACATACAAGCATCAGAGAATGATGGACAAGTCACGTACAGGGGTAGAGAACGATGGACAAGTCACATACAGGCATCAGTGAATGATGGACAAGTCACGTACAGAGATAGAGAACGATGGACAAGACACATACAGGTGGCAAAGAACGATGGATAAGTCACATACAGGGGTAGAGAACGATGGACAAGTTACATACAGGGGTAGAGAACGATGGACAAGTCACATACATGGGTAGAGAACGATGGACAAGTCACATACAGGTGGCAGAGAACGATGGACAAGTCACATACAGGTGGCAGAGAACGATGGACAAGTCACATACAGGCAGCAGAGAACGATGAACAAGACACATACAGGCAGCAGAGAACGATGAACAAGACACATACAGGCAGCAGAGAACGATGAACAAGTCACATACAGGCAGCAGAGAACGATGGACAAGTCACATACAGGGGTAGAGAACGATGGACAAGTCACATAGAGGGGTAGAGAACGAGGGACAAGTCACATACAGGGGTAGAGAATGATGGACAAGTCACATACAGGGGTAGAAAACGATGGACAAGTCACATACAAGCATCAGAGAATGATGGACAAGTCACATACAGGGGTAGAGAACGATGGACAAGTCACATACAGGCGTCAGAGAATGATGGACAAGTCACGTACAGGCAGCAGAGAACGATGGACAAGTCACATACGGGCGACAGAGAACGATGGACAAGTCAAGTACAGGTGGCAAAGAATGTCCTTAACAATGTAAGCTCTGACGAGTAGGGCCTTCAGCCCTCATGTGCTTATCCTTCTCTTACTTAAACCATCTTCGACGGCACCAAATTCAGTGGTTTTCTGCCACCGATACTTTTATGTCAGTGTTGTCGGCTGATGTAGCTATGTTTATAAACCATGTACTTGTCCTATATTGTCTTCAATTGTTAGTCACAATTTTCAAGTTTTATTTTGTTTATGTACTCTGTAATTGGACGCCGCGGATCCCTTGTGGCGCCATATAAATAAAGGATAATAATAATAATAATAACGATGGAAAAGTCATGCACAGGCGTCAGAGAACGATGGACAAGTCAAGCACAGGAGTCAGATAATGATTGACAAGTCACATAAAGGCGTCAGAGAATGAAGGACAAGTCACATACAGGGGTAGAGAACGATGGACAAGTCACATACAGGGGTAGAGAACGATGGACAAGTCAAGCACAGGAGTCAGATGATGATGGACAAGTCATCTACAGGGGTCAGAGAACGATGGACATGTCACATACAGGCATCAGAGAATGATGGAAAAGTCACGTACAGGAGTAGAGATCGATAGACAAGTCACGTACAGGGGTCAGAGAACGATGGACAAGTCATAAACAGGCATCAGAGAATGATGGATAAGTCACGTACAGGGGTAGAGGACGATGGACAAGTCACATACAGGGGTAGAGAATGATGGACAAGTCACGTACGGGGGTAGAGAACGATGGACAAGTCACATACAGGGGTAGAGAACGATGGACAAGTCACATACAAGCATCAGAGAATGATGGACAAGTCACGTACAGGGGTAGAGAACGATGGACAAGTCACATACAGGCATCAGTGAATGATGGACAAGTCACGTACAGAGGTAGAGAACGATGGACAAGTCACATACAGGTGGCAGAGAACGATGGACAAGTCACATACAAGCATCAGAGAATGATGGACAAGTCAAGCACAGGAGTCAGATGATGAATGACAAGTCATCTACAGGGGTCAGAGAACGATGGACATGTCACATACAGGCATCAGAGAATGATGGAAAAGTCACGTACAGGAGTAGAGATCAATAGACAAGTCACGTACAGGGGTCAGAGAACGATGGACAAGTCATAAACAGGCATCAGAGAATGATGGATAAGTCACGTACAGGGGTAGAGGACGATGGACAAGTCACATACAGGGGTAGAGAATGATGGACAAGTCACATACAGGGGTAGAGAACGATGGACAAGTCACATACAAGCATCAGAGAATGATGGACAAGTCACGTACAGGGGTAGAGAACGATGGACAAGTCACAAACAGGCATCAGTGAATGATGGACAAGTCACGTACAGAGATAGAGAACGATGGACAAGACACATACAGGTGGCAGAGAACGATGGATAAGTCACATACAGGGGTAGAGAACGATGGACAAGTTACATACAGGGGTAGAGAACGATGGACAAGTCACATACATGGGTAGAGAATGATGGACAAGTCACATACAGGCGTCAGAGAACGATGGACAAGTCACATACAGGTGGCAGAGAACGATGGACAAGTCACATACAGGTGGCAGAGAACGATGGACAAGTCACATACAGGCAGCAGAGAACGATGAACAAGACACATACAGGCAGCAGAGAACGATGAACAAGACACATACAGGCACCAGAGAACGATGAACAAGTCACATACAGGCAGCAGAGAACGATGGACAAGTCACATACAGGGGTAGAGAACGATGGACAAGTCACATAGAGGGGTAGAGAACGATGGACAAGTCACATACAGGGGTAGAGAATGATGGACAAGTCACATACAGGGGTAGAAAACGATGGACAAGTCACATACAAGCATCAGAGAATGATGGACAAGTCACATACAGGGGTAGAGAACGATGGACAAGTCACATACAGGCGTCAGCGAATGATGGACAAGTCACGTACAGGAGTAGAGATCGATAGACAAGTCATGTACAGGGGTCAGAGAACGATGGACAAGTCATATACAGGCATCAGAGAATGATGGATAAGTCACGTACAGGGGTAGAGGACGATGGACAAGTCACATACAGGGGTAGAGAATGATGGACAAGTCACGTACGGGGGTAGAGAACGATGGACAAGTCACATACAGGGGTAGAGAACGATGGACAAGTCACATACAAGCATCAGAGAATGATGGACAAGTCAAGCACAGGAGTCAGATGATGATGGACAAGTCATCTACAGGGGTCAGAGAACGATGGACATGTCACATACAGGCATCAGAGAATGATGGAAAAGTCACGTACAGGAGTAGAGATCGATAGACAAGTCACGTACAGGGGTCAGAGAACGATGGACAAGTCATAAACAGGCATCAGAGAATGATGGATAAGTCACGTACAGGGGTAGAGGACGATGGACAAGTCACATACAGGGGTAGAGAATGATGGACAAGTCACGTACGGGGGTAGAGAACGATGGACAAGTCACATACAGGGGTAGAGAACGATGGACAAGTCACATACAAGCATCAGAGAATGATGGACAAGTCACGTACAGGGGTAGAGAACGATGGACAAGTCACATACAGGCATCAGTGAATGATGGACAAGTCACGTACAGAGGTAGAGAACGATGGACAAGTCACATACAGGTGGCAGAGAACGATGGACAAGTCACATACAGGTGGCAGAGAACGATGGACAAGTCACATACAGGCAGCAGAGAACGATGAACAAGACACATACAGGCAGCAGAGAACGATGAACAAGACACATACAGGCAGCAGAGAACGATGAACAAGTCACATACAGGCAGCAGAGAACGATGGACAAGTCACATACAGGGGTAGAGAATGATGGACAAGTCACATACAGGGGTAGAAAACGATGGACAAGTCACATACAAGCATCAGAGAATGATGGACAAGTCACATACAGGGGTAGAGAACGATGGACAAGTCACATACAGGCGTCAGAGAATGATGGACAAGTCACGTACAGGCAGCAGAGAACGATGGACAAGTCACATACGGGCGACAGAGAACGATGGACAAGTCAAGTACAGGTGGCAAAGAATGTCCTTAACAATGTAAGCTCTGACGAGTAGGGCCTTCAGCCCTCATGTGCTTATCCTTCTCTTACTTAAACCATCTTCGACTGCACCAAATTCAGTGGTTTTCTGCCACCGATACTTTTATGTCAGTGTTGTCGGCTGATGTAGCTATGTTTATAAACCATGTACTTGTCCTATATTGTCTTCAATTGTTAGTCACAATTTTCAAGTTTTATTTTGTTTATGTACTCTGTAATTGGACGCCGCGGATCCCTTGTGGCGCCATATAAATAAAGGATAATAATAATAATAACGATGGAAAAGTCATGCACAGGCGTCAGAGAACGATGGACAAGTCAAGCACAGGAGTCAGATAATGATTGACAAGTCACATAAAGGCGTCAGAGAATGAAGGACAAGTCACATACAGGGGTAGAGAACGATGGACAAGTCACATACAGGGGTAGAGAACGATGGACAAGTCAAGCACAGGAGTCAGATGATGATGGACAAGTCATCTACAGGGGTCAGAGAACGATGGACATGTCACATACAGGCATCAGAGAATGATGGAAAAGTCACGTACAGGAGTAGAGATCGATAGACAAGTCACGTACAGGGGTCAGAGAACGATGGACAAGTCATATACAGGCGTCAGCGAATGATGGATAAGTCACGTACAGGAGTAGAGATCGATAGACAAGTCATGTACAGGGGTCAGAGAACGATGGACAAGTCATATACAGGCATCAGAGAATGATGGATAAGTCACGTACAGGGGTAGAGGACGATGGACAAGTCACATACAGGGGTAGAGAATGATGGACAAGTCACGTACGGGGGTAGAGAACGATGGACAAGTCACATACAGGGGTAGAGAACGATGGACAAGTCACATACAAGCATCAGAGAATGATGGACAAGTCAAGCACAGGAGTCAGATGATGATGGACAAGTCATCTACAGGGGTCAGAGAACGATGGACATGTCACATACAGGCATCAGAGAATGATGGAAAAGTCACGTACAGGAGTAGAGATCGATAGACAAGTCACGTACAGGGGTCAGAGAACGATGGACAAGTCATAAACAGGCATCAGAGAATGATGGATAAGTCACGTACAGGGGTAGAGGACGATGGACAAGTCACATACAGGGGTAGAGAATGATGGACAAGTCACGTACGGGGGTAGAGAACGATGGACAAGTCACATACAGGGGTAGAGAACGATGGACAAGTCACATACAGGGGTAGAGAACGATGGACAAGTCACATACAAGCATCAGAGAATGATGGACAAGTCACGTACAGGGGTAGAGAACGATGGACAAGTCACATACAGCCATCAGTGAATGATGGACAAGTCACGTACAGAGGTAGAGAACGATGGACAAGTCACATACAGGTGGCAGAGAACGATGGACAAGTCACATACAGGCAGCAGAGAACGATGAACAAGACACATACAGGCAGCAGAGAACGATGAACAAGACACATACAGGCAGCAGAGAACGATGAACAAGTCACATACAGGCAGCAGAGAACGATGGACAAGTCACATACAGGGGTAGAGAATGATGGACAAGTCACATACAGGGGTAGAAAACGATGGACAAGTCACATACAAGCATCAGAGAATGATGGACAAGTCACATACAGGGGTAGAGAATGATGGACAAGTCACGTACAGGCAGCAGAGAACGATGGACAAGTCACGTACAGGCAGCAGAGAACGATGGACAAGTCACATACGGGCGACAGAGAACGATGGACAAGTCAAGTACAGGTGGCAAAGAATGTCCTTAACAATGTAAGCTCTGACGAGTAGGGCCTTCAGCCCTCATGTGCTTATCCTTCTCTTACTTAAACCATCTTCGACTGCACCAAATTCAGTGGTTTTCTGCCACCGATACTTTTATGTCAGTGTTGTCGGCTGATGTAGCTATGTTTATAAACCATGTACTTGTCCTATATTGTCTTCAATTGTTAGTCACAATTTTCAAGTTTTATTTTGTTTATGTACTCTGTAATTGGACGCCGCGGATCCCTTGTGGCGCCATATAAATAAAGGATAATAATAATAATAACGATGGAAAAGTCATGCACAGGCGTCAGAGAACGATGGACAAGTCAAGCACAGGAGTCAGATAATGATTGACAAGTCACATAAAGGCGTCAGAGAATGAAGGACAAGTCACATACAGGGGTAGAGAACGATGGACAAGTCACATACAGGGGTAGAGAACGATGGACAAGTCAAGCACAGGAGTCAGATGATGATGGACAAGTCATCTACAGGGGTCAGAGAACGATGGACATGTCACATACAGGCATCAGAGAATGATGGAAAAGTCACGTACAGGAGTAGAGATCGATAGACAAGTCACGTACAGGGGTCAGAGAACGATGGACAAGTCATATACAGGCGTCAGCGAATGATGGATAAGTCACGTACAGGAGTAGAGATCGATAGACAAGTCATGTACAGGGGTCAGAGAACGATGGACAAGTCATATACAGGCATCAGAGAATGATGGATAAGTCACGTACAGGGGTAGAGGACGATGGACAAGTCACATACAGGGGTAGAGAATGATGGACAAGTCACGTACGGGGGTAGAGAACGATGGACAAGTCACATACAGGGGTAGAGAACGATGGACAAGTCACATACAAGCATCAGAGAATGATGGACAAGTCAAGCACAGGATTCAGATGATGATGGACAAGTCATCTACAGGGGTCAGAGAACGATGGACATGTCACATACAGGCATCAGAGAATGATGGAAAAGTCACGTACAGGAGTAGAGATCAATAGACAAGTCACGTACAGGGGCCAGAGAACGATGGACAAGTCATAAACAGGCATCAGAGAATGATGGATAAGTCACGTACAGGGGTAGAGGACGATGGACAAGTCACATACAGGGGTAGAGAATGATGGACAAGTCACATACAGGGGTAGAGAACGATGGACAAGTCACATACAAGCATCAGAGAATGATGGACAAGTCACGTACAGGGGTAGAGAACGATGGACAAGTCACATACAGGCATCAGTGAATGATGGACAAGTCACGTACAGAGGTAGAGAACGATGGACAAGACACATACAGGTGGCAGAGAACGATGGATAAGTCACATACAGGGGTAGAGAACGATGGACAAGTTACATACAGGGGTAGAGAACGATGGACAAGTCACATACATGGGTAGAGAATGATGGACAAGTCACATACAGGCGTCAGAGAATGATGGACAAGTCACATACAGGCAGCAGAGAACGATGGACAAGTCACATACGGGCGACAGAGAACGATGGATAAGTCACATACAGGGGTAGAGAACGATGGACAAGTCACATACAGGGGTAGAGAACGATGGACAAGACACATACAGGTGGCAGAGAACGATGGATAAGTCACATACAGGGGTAGAGAACGATGGACAAGTCACGTACAGGCAGCAGAGAACGATGGACAAGTCACATACGGGCGACAGAGAACGATGGACAAGTCAAGTACAGGTGGCAAAGAATGTCCTTAACAATGTAAGCTCTGACGAGTAGGGCCTTCAGCCCTCATGTGCTTATCCTTCTCTTACTTAAACCATCTTCGACGGCACCAAATTCAGTGGTTTTCTGCCACCGATACTTTTATGTCAGTGTTGTCGGCTGATGTAGCTATGTTTATAAACCATGTACTTGTCCTATATTGTCTTCAATTGTTAGTCACAATTTTCAAGTTTTATTTTGTTTATGTACTCTGTAATTGGACGCCGCGGATCCCTTGTGGCGCCATATAAATAAAGGATAATAATAATAATAACGATGGAAAAGTCATGCACAGGCATCCGAGAACGATGGACAAGTCAAGCACAGGAGTCAGATAATGATTGACAAGTCACATAAAGGCGTCAGAGAATGAAGGACAAGTCACATACAGGGGTAGAGAACGATGGACAAGTCACATACAGGGGTAGAGAACGATGGACAAGTCAAGCACAGGAGTCAGATGATGATGGACAAGTCATCTACAGGGGTCAGAGAACGATGGACATGTCACATACAGGCATCAGAGAATGATGGAAAAGTCACGTACAGGAGTAGAGATCGATAGACAAGTCACGTACAGGGGTCAGAGAACGATGGACAAGTCATATACAGGCGTCAGCGAATGATGGATAAGTCACGTACAGGAGTAGAGATCGATAGACAAGTCATGTACAGGGGTCAGAGAACGATGGACAAGTCATATACAGGCATCAGAGAATGATGGATAAGTCACGTACAGGGGTAGAGGACGATGGACAAGTCACATACAGGGGTAGAGAATGATGAACAAGTCACGTACGGGGGTAGAGAACGATGGACAAATCCCATACAGGGGTAGAGAACGATGGACAAGTCACATACAAGCATCAGAGAATGATGGACAAGTCAAGCACAGGAGTCAGATGATGAATGACAAGTCATCTACAGGGGTCAGAGAACGATGGACATGTCACATACAGGCATCAGAGAATGATGGAAAAGTCACGTACAGGAGTAGAGATCAATAGACAAGTCACGTACAGGGGTCAGAGAACGATGGACAAGTCATAAACAGGCATCAGAGAATGATGGATAAGTCACGTACAGGGGTAGAGGACGATGGACAAGTCACATACAGGGGTAGAGAATGATGGACAAGTCACATACAGGGGTAGAGAACGATGGACAAGTCACATACAAGCATCAGAGAATGATGGACAAGTCACGTACAGGGGTAGAGAACGATGGACAAGTCACATACAGGCATCAGTGAATGATGGACAAGTCACGTACAGAGATAGAGAACGATGGACAAGACACATACAGGTGGCAAAGAACGATGGATAAGTCACATACAGGGGTAGAGAACGATGGACAAGTTACATACAGGGGTAGAGAACGATGGACAAGTCACATACATGGGTAGAGAATGATGGACAAGTCACATACAGGCGTCAGAGAACGATGGACAAGTCACATACAGGTGGCAGAGAACGATGGACAAGTCACATACAGGTGGCAGAGAACGATGGACAAGTCACATACAGGCAGCAGAGAACGATGAACAAGACACATACAGGCAGCAGAGAACGATGAACAAGACACATACAGGCAGCAGAGAACGATGAACAAGTCACATACAGGCAGCAGAGAACGATGGACAAGTCACATACAGGGGTAGAGAACGATGGACAAGTCACATAGAGGGGTAGAGAACGATGGACAAGTCACATACAGGGGTAGAGAATGATGGACAAGTCACATACAGGGGTAGAAAACGATGGACAAGTCACATACAAGCATCAGAGAATGATGGACAAGTCACATACAGGGGTAGAGAACGATGGACAAGTCACATACAGGCGTCAGAGAATGATGGACAAGTCACGTACAGGCAGCAGAGAACGATGGACAAGTCACATACGGGCGACAGAGAACGATGGACAAGTCAAGTACAGGTGGCAAAGAATGTCCTTAACAATGTAAGCTCTGACGAGTAGGGCCTTCAGCCCTCATGTGCTTATCCTTCTCTTACTTAAACCATCTTCGACGGCACCAAATTCAGTGGTTTTCTGCCACCGATACTTTTATGTCAGTGTTGTCGGCTGATGTAGCTATGTTTATAAACCATGTACTTGTCCTATATTGTCTTCAATTGTTAGTCACAATTTTCAAGTTTTATTTTGTTTATGTACTCTGTAATTGGACGCCGCGGATCCCTTGTGGCGCCATATAAATAAAGGATAATAATAATAATAATAACGATGGAAAAGTCATGCACAGGCGTCAGAGAACGATGGACAAGTCAAGCACAGGAGTCAGATAATGATTGACAAGTCACATAAAGGCGTCAGAGAATGAAGGACAAGTCACATACAGGGGTAGAGAACGATGGACAAGTCACATACAGGGGTAGAGAACGATGGACAAGTCAAGCACAGGAGTCAGATGATGATGGACAAGTCATCTACAGGGGTCAGAGAACGATGGACATGTCACATACAGGCATCAGAGAATGATGGAAAAGTCACGTACAGGAGTAGAGATCGATAGACAAGTCACGTACAGGGGTCAGAGAACGATGGACAAGTCATAAACAGGCATCAGAGAATGATGGATAAGTCACGTACAGGGGTAGAGGACGATGGACAAGTCACATACAGGGGTAGAGAATGATGGACAAGTCACGTACGGGGGTAGAGAACGATGGACAAGTCACATACAGGGGTAGAGAACGATGGACAAGTCACATACAAGCATCAGAGAATGATGGACAAGTCACGTACAGGGGTAGAGAACGATGGACAAGTCACATACAGGCATCAGTGAATGATGGACAAGTCACGTACAGAGGTAGAGAACGATGGACAAGTCACATACAGGTGGCAGAGAACGATGGACAAGTCACATACAAGCATCAGAGAATGATGGACAAGTCAAGCACAGGAGTCAGATGATGAATGACAAGTCATCTACAGGGGTCAGAGAACGATGGACATGTCACATACAGGCATCAGAGAATGATGGAAAAGTCACGTACAGGAGTAGAGATCAATAGACAAGTCACGTACAGGGGTCAGAGAACGATGGACAAGTCATAAACAGGCATCAGAGAATGATGGATAAGTCACGTACAGGGGTAGAGGACGATGGACAAGTCACATACAGGGGTAGAGAATGATGGACAAGTCACATACAGGGGTAGAGAACGATGGACAAGTCACATACAAGCATCAGAGAATGATGGACAAGTCACGTACAGGGGTAGAGAACGATGGACAAGTCACAAACAGGCATCAGTGAATGATGGACAAGTCACGTACAGAGATAGAGAACGATGGACAAGACACATACAGGTGGCAGAGAACGATGGATAAGTCACATACAGGGGTAGAGAACGATGGACAAGTTACATACAGGGGTAGAGAACGATGGACAAGTCACATACATGGGTAGAGAATGATGGACAAGTCACATACAGGCGTCAGAGAACGATGGACAAGTCACATACAGGTGGCAGAGAACGATGGACAAGTCACATACAGGTGGCAGAGAACGATGGACAAGTCACATACAGGCAGCAGAGAACGATGAACAAGACACATACAGGCAGCAGAGAACGATGAACAAGACACATACAGGCACCAGAGAACGATGAACAAGTCACATACAGGCAGCAGAGAACGATGGACAAGTCACATACAGGGGTAGAGAACGATGGACAAGTCACATAGAGGGGTAGAGAACGATGGACAAGTCACATACAGGGGTAGAGAATGATGGACAAGTCACATACAGGGGTAGAAAACGATGGACAAGTCACATACAAGCATCAGAGAATGATGGACAAGTCACATACAGGGGTAGAGAACGATGGACAAGTCACATACAGGCGTCAGAGAATGATGGACAAGTCACGTACAGGCAGCAGAGAACGATGGACAAGTCACATACGGGCGACAGAGAACGATGGACAAGTCAAGTACAGGTGGCAAAGAATGTCCTTAACAATGTAAGCTCTGACGAGTAGGGCCTTCAGCCCTCATGTGCTTATCCTTCTCTTACTTAAACCATCTTCGACGGCACCAAATTCAGTGGTTTTCTGCCACCGATACTTTTATGTCAGTGTTGTCGGCTGATGTAGCTATGTTTATAAACCATGTACTTGTCCTATATTGTCTTCAATTGTTAGTCACAATTTTCAAGTTTTATTTTGTTTATGTACTCTGTAATTGGACGCCGCGGATCCCTTGTGGCGCCATATAAATAAAGGATAATAATAATAATAACGATGGAAAAGTCATGCACAGGCGTCAGAGAACGATGGACAAGTCAAGCACAGGAGTCAGATAATGATTGACAAGTCACATAAAGGCGTCAGAGAATGAAGGACAAGTCACATACAGGGGTAGAGAACGATGGACAAGTCACATACAGGGGTAGAGAACGATGGACAAGTCAAGCACAGGAGTCAGATGATGATGGACAAGTCATCTACAGGGGTCAGAGAACGATGGACATGTCACATACAGGCATCAGAGAATGATGGAAAAGTCACGTACAGGAGTAGAGATCGATAGACAAGTCACGTACAGGGGTCAGAGAACGATGGACAAGTCATATACAGGCGTCAGCGAATGATGGATAAGTCACGTACAGGAGTAGAGATCGATAGACAAGTCATGTACAGGGGTCAGAGAACGATGGACAAGTCATATACAGGCATCAGAGAATGATGGATAAGTCACGTACAGGGGTAGAGGACGATGGACAAGTCACATACAGGGGTAGAGAATGATGGACAAGTCACGTACGGGGGTAGAGAACGATGGACAAGTCACATACAGGGGTAGAGAACGATGGACAAGTCACATACAAGCATCAGAGAATGATGGACAAGTCAAGCACAGGAGTCAGATGATGATGGACAAGTCATCTACAGGGGTCAGAGAACGATGGACATGTCACATACAGGCATCAGAGAATGATGGAAAAGTCACGTACAGGAGTAGAGATCGATAGACAAGTCACGTACAGGGGTCAGAGAACGATGGACAAGTCATAAACAGGCATCAGAGAATGATGGATAAGTCACGTACAGGGGTAGAGGACGATGGACAAGTCACATACAGGGGTAGAGAATGATGGACAAGTCACGTACGGGGGTAGAGAACGATGGACAAGTCACATACAGGGGTAGAGAACGATGGACAAGTCACATACAAGCATCAGAGAATGATGGACAAGTCACGTACAGGGGTAGAGAACGATGGACAAGTCACATACAGGCATCAGTGAATGATGGACAAGTCACGTACAGAGGTAGAGAACGATGGACAAGTCACATACAGGTGGCAGAGAACGATGGACAAGTCACATACAGGTGGCAGAGAACGATGGACAAGTCACATACAGGCAGCAGAGAACGATGAACAAGACACATACAGGCAGCAGAGAACGATGAACAAGACACATACAGGCAGCAGAGAACGATGAACAAGTCACATACAGGCAGCAGAGAACGATGGACAAGTCACATACAGGGGTAGAGAATGATGGACAAGTCACATACAGGGGTAGAAAACGATGGACAAGTCACATACAAGCATCAGAGAATGATGGACAAGTCACATACAGGGGTAGAGAACGATGGACAAGTCACATACAGGCGTCAGAGAATGATGGACAAGTCACGTACAGGCAGCAGAGAACGATGGACAAGTCACATACGGGCGACAGAGAACGATGGACAAGTCAAGTACAGGTGGCAAAGAATGTCCTTAACAATGTAAGCTCTGACGAGTAGGGCCTTCAGCCCTCATGTGCTTATCCTTCTCTTACTTAAACCATCTTCGACTGCACCAAATTCAGTGGTTTTCTGCCACCGATACTTTTATGTCAGTGTTGTCGGCTGATGTAGCTATGTTTATAAACCATGTACTTGTCCTATATTGTCTTCAATTGTTAGTCACAATTTTCAAGTTTTATTTTGTTTATGTACTCTGTAATTGGACGCCGCGGATCCCTTGTGGCGCCATATAAATAAAGGATAATAATAATAATAACGATGGAAAAGTCATGCACAGGCGTCAGAGAACGATGGACAAGTCAAGCACAGGAGTCAGATAATGATTGACAAGTCACATAAAGGCGTCAGAGAATGAAGGACAAGTCACATACAGGGGTAGAGAACGATGGACAAGTCACATACAGGGGTAGAGAACGATGGACAAGTCAAGCACAGGAGTCAGATGATGATGGACAAGTCATCTACAGGGGTCAGAGAACGATGGACATGTCACATACAGGCATCAGAGAATGATGGAAAAGTCACGTACAGGAGTAGAGATCGATAGACAAGTCACGTACAGGGGTCAGAGAACGATGGACAAGTCATATACAGGCGTCAGCGAATGATGGATAAGTCACGTACAGGAGTAGAGATCGATAGACAAGTCATGTACAGGGGTCAGAGAACGATGGACAAGTCATATACAGGCATCAGAGAATGATGGATAAGTCACGTACAGGGGTAGAGGACGATGGACAAGTCACATACAGGGGTAGAGAATGATGGACAAGTCACGTACGGGGGTAGAGAACGATGGACAAGTCACATACAGGGGTAGAGAACGATGGACAAGTCACATACAAGCATCAGAGAATGATGGACAAGTCAAGCACAGGAGTCAGATGATGATGGACAAGTCATCTACAGGGGTCAGAGAACGATGGACATGTCACATACAGGCATCAGAGAATGATGGAAAAGTCACGTACAGGAGTAGAGATCGATAGACAAGTCACGTACAGGGGTCAGAGAACGATGGACAAGTCATAAACAGGCATCAGAGAATGATGGATAAGTCACGTACAGGGGTAGAGGACGATGGACAAGTCACATACAGGGGTAGAGAATGATGGACAAGTCACGTACGGGGGTAGAGAACGATGGACAAGTCACATACAGGGGTAGAGAACGATGGACAAGTCACATACAAGCATCAGAGAATGATGGACAAGTCACGTACAGGGGTAGAGAACGATGGACAAGTCACATACAGCCATCAGTGAATGATGGACAAGTCACGTACAGAGGTAGAGAACGATGGACAAGTCACATACAGGTGGCAGAGAACGATGGACAAGTCACATACAGGCAGCAGAGAACGATGAACAAGACACATACAGGCAGCAGAGAACGATGAACAAGACACATACAGGCAGCAGAGAACGATGAACAAGTCACATACAGGCAGCAGAGAACGATGGACAAGTCACATACAGGGGTAGAGAATGATGGACAAGTCACATACAGGGGTAGAAAACGATGGACAAGTCACATACAAGCATCAGAGAATGATGGACAAGTCACATACAGGGGTAGAGAATGATGGACAAGTCACGTACAGGCAGCAGAGAACGATGGACAAGTCACGTACAGGCAGCAGAGAACGATGGACAAGTCACATACGGGCGACAGAGAACGATGGACAAGTCAAGTACAGGTGGCAAAGAATGTCCTTAACAATGTAAGCTCTGACGAGTAGGGCCTTCAGCCCTCATGTGCTTATCCTTCTCTTACTTAAACCATCTTCGACTGCACCAAATTCAGTGGTTTTCTGCCACCGATACTTTTATGTCAGTGTTGTCGGCTGATGTAGCTATGTTTATAAACCATGTACTTGTCCTATATTGTCTTCAATTGTTAGTCACAATTTTCAAGTTTTATTTTGTTTATGTACTCTGTAATTGGACGCCGCGGATCCCTTGTGGCGCCATATAAATAAAGGATAATAATAATAATAACGATGGAAAAGTCATGCACAGGCGTCAGAGAACGATGGACAAGTCAAGCACAGGAGTCAGATAATGATTGACAAGTCACATAAAGGCGTCAGAGAATGAAGGACAAGTCACATACAGGGGTAGAGAACGATGGACAAGTCACATACAGGGGTAGAGAACGATGGACAAGTCAAGCACAGGAGTCAGATGATGATGGACAAGTCATCTACAGGGGTCAGAGAACGATGGACATGTCACATACAGGCATCAGAGAATGATGGAAAAGTCACGTACAGGAGTAGAGATCGATAGACAAGTCACGTACAGGGGTCAGAGAACGATGGACAAGTCATATACAGGCGTCAGCGAATGATGGATAAGTCACGTACAGGAGTAGAGATCGATAGACAAGTCATGTACAGGGGTCAGAGAACGATGGACAAGTCATATACAGGCATCAGAGAATGATGGATAAGTCACGTACAGGGGTAGAGGACGATGGACAAGTCACATACAGGGGTAGAGAATGATGGACAAGTCACGTACGGGGGTAGAGAACGATGGACAAGTCACATACAGGGGTAGAGAACGATGGACAAGTCACATACAAGCATCAGAGAATGATGGACAAGTCAAGCACAGGATTCAGATGATGATGGACAAGTCATCTACAGGGGTCAGAGAACGATGGACATGTCACATACAGGCATCAGAGAATGATGGAAAAGTCACGTACAGGAGTAGAGATCAATAGACAAGTCACGTACAGGGGCCAGAGAACGATGGACAAGTCATAAACAGGCATCAGAGAATGATGGATAAGTCACGTACAGGGGTAGAGGACGATGGACAAGTCACATACAGGGGTAGAGAATGATGGACAAGTCACATACAGGGGTAGAGAACGATGGACAAGTCACATACAAGCATCAGAGAATGATGGACAAGTCACGTACAGGGGTAGAGAACGATGGACAAGTCACATACAGGCATCAGTGAATGATGGACAAGTCACGTACAGAGGTAGAGAACGATGGACAAGACACATACAGGTGGCAGAGAACGATGGATAAGTCACATACAGGGGTAGAGAACGATGGACAAGTTACATACAGGGGTAGAGAACGATGGACAAGTCACATACATGGGTAGAGAATGATGGACAAGTCACATACAGGCGTCAGAGAATGATGGACAAGTCACATACAGGCAGCAGAGAACGATGGACAAGTCAAGCACAGGAGTCAGATGATGATGGACAAGTCATCTACAGGGGTCAGAGAACGATGGACATGTCACATACAGGCATCAGAGAATGATGGAAAAGTCACGTACAGGAGTAGAGATCAATAGACAAGTCACGTACAGGGGTCAGAGAACGATGGACAAGTCATAAACAGGCATCAGAGAATGATGGATAAGTCACGTACAGGGGTAGAGGACGATGGACAAGTCACATACAGGGGTAGAGAATGATGGACAAGTCACATACAGGGGTAGAGAACGATGGACAAGTCACATACAAGCATCAGAGAATGATGGACAAGTCACGTACAGGGGTAGAGAACGATGGACAAGTCACATACAGGCATCAGTGAATGATGGACAAGTCACGTACAGAGATAGAGAACGATGGACAAGACACATACAGGTGGCAGAGAACGATGGATAAGTCACATACAGGGGTAGAGAACGATGGACAAGTTACATACAGGGGTAGAGAACGATGGACAAGTCACATACATGGGTAGAGAATGATGGACAAGTCACATACAGGCGTCAGAGAACGATGGACAAGTCACATACAGGTGGCAGAGAACGATGGACAAGTCACATACAGGTGGCAGAGAACGATGGACAAGTCACATACAGGCAGCAGAGAACGATGAACAAGACACATACAGGCAGCAGAGAACGATGAACAAGACACATACAGGCACCAGAGAACGATGAACAAGTCACATACAGGCAGCAGAGAACGATGGACAAGTCACATACAGGGGTAGAGAACGATGGACAAGTCACATAGAGGGGTAGAGAACGATGGACAAGTCACATACAGGGGTAGAGAATGATGGACAAGTCACATACAGGGGTAGAAAACGATGGACAAGTCACATACAAGCATCAGAGAATGATGGACAAGTCACATACAGGGGTAGAGAACGATGGACAAGTCACATACAGGCGTCAGAGAATGATGGACAAGTCACGTACAGGCAGCAGAGAACGATGGACAAGTCACATACGGGCGACAGAGAACGATGGACAAGTCAAGTACAGGTGGCAAAGAATGTCCTTAACAATGTAAGCTCTGACGAGTAGGGCCTTCAGCCCTCATGTGCTTATCCTTCTCTTACTTAAACCATCTTCGACGGCACCAAATTCAGTGGTTTTCTGCCACCGATACTTTTATGTCAGTGTTGTCGGCTGATGTAGCTATGTTTATAAACCATGTACTTGTCCTATATTGTCTTCAATTGTTAGTCACAATTTTCAAGTTTTATTTTGTTTATGTACTCTGTAATTGGACGCCGCGGATCCCTTGTGGCGCCATATAAATAAAGGATAATAATAATAATAACGATGGAAAAGTCATGCACAGGCGTCAGAGAACGATGGACAAGTCAAGCACAGGAGTCAGATAATGATTGACAAGTCACATAAAGGCGTCAGAGAATGAAGGACAAGTCACATACAGGGGTAGAGAACGATGGACAAGTCACATACAGGGGTAGAGAACGATGGACAAGTCAAGCACAGGAGTCAGATGATGATGGACAAGTCATCTACAGGGGTCAGAGAACGATGGACATGTCACATACAGGCATCAGAGAATGATGGAAAAGTCACGTACAGGAGTAGAGATCGATAGACAAGTCACGTACAGGGGTCAGAGAACGATGGACAAGTCATATACAGGCGTCAGCGAATGATGGATAAGTCACGTACAGGAGTAGAGATCGATAGACAAGTCATGTACAGGGGTCAGAGAACGATGGACAAGTCATATACAGGCATCAGAGAATGATGGATAAGTCACGTACAGGGGTAGAGGACGATGGACAAGTCACATACAGGGGTAGAGAATGATGGACAAGTCACGTACGGGGGTAGAGAACGATGGACAAGTCACATACAGGGGTAGAGAACGATGGACAAGTCACATACAAGCATCAGAGAATGATGGACAAGTCAAGCACAGGAGTCAGATGATGATGGACAAGTCATCTACAGGGGTCAGAGAACGATGGACATGTCACATACAGGCATCAGAGAATGATGGAAAAGTCACGTACAGGAGTAGAGATCGATAGACAAGTCACGTACAGGGGTCAGAGAACGATGGACAAGTCATAAACAGGCATCAGAGAATGATGGATAAGTCACGTACAGGGGTAGAGGACGATGGACAAGTCACATACAGGGGTAGAGAATGATGGACAAGTCCCGTACGGGGGTAGAGAACGATGGACAAGTCACATACAGGGGTAGAGAACGATGGACAAGTCACATACAAGCATCAGAGAATGATGGACAAGTCACGTACAGGGGTAGAGAACGATGGACAAGTCACATACAGGCATCAGTGAATGATGGACAAGTCACGTACAGAGGTAGAGAACGATGGACAAGTCACATACAGGTGGCAGAGAACGATGGACAAGTCACATACAGGTGGCAGAGAACGATGGACAAGTCACATACAGGCAGCAGCGAACGATGAACAAGACACATACAGGCAGCAGAGAACGATGAACAAGACACATACAGGCAGCAGAGAACGATAAACAAGTCACATACAGGCAGCAGAGAACGATGGACAAGTCACATACAGGGGCAGAGAATGATGGACAAGTCACATACAGGGGTAGAAAACGATGGACAAGTCACATACAAGCATCAGAGAATGATGGACAAGTCACATACAGGGGTAGAGAACGATGGACAAGTCACATACAGGGGTAGAGAATGATGGACAAGTCACGTACGGGGGTAGAGAACGATGGACAAGTCACATACAGGGGTAGAGAACGATGGACAAGTCACATACAAGCATCAGAGAATGATGGACAAGTCAAGCACAGGAGTCAGAGAATGATGGACAAGTCACGTACAGGCAGCAGAGAACGATGGACAAGTCACATACGGGCGACAGAGAACGATGGACAAGTCAAGTACAGGTGGCAAAGAATGTCCTTAACAATGTAAGCTCTGACGAGTAGGGCCTTCAGCCCTCATGTGCTTATCCTTCTCTTACTTAAACCATCTTCGACGGCACCAAATTCAGTGGTTTTCTGCCACCGATACTTTTATGTCAGTGTTGTCGGCTGATGTAGCTATGTTTATAAACCATGTACTTGTCCTATATTGTCTTCAATTGTTAGTCACAATTTTCAAGTTTTATTTTGTTTATGTACTCTGTAATTGGACGCCGCGGATCCCTTGTGGCGCCATATAAATAAAGGATAATAATAATAATAACGATGGAAAAGTCATGCACAGGCGTCAGAGAACGATGGACAAGTCAAGCACAGGAGTCAGATAATGATTGACAAGTCACATAAAGGCGTCAGAGAATGAAGGACAAGTCACATACAGGGGTAGAGAACGATGGACAAGTCACATACAGGGGTAGAGAACGATGGACAAGTCAAGCACAGGAGTCAGATGATGATGGACAAGTCATCTACAGGGGTCAGAGAACGATGGACATGTCACATACAGGCATCAGAGAATGATGGAAAAGTCACGTACAGGAGTAGAGATCGATAGACAAGTCACGTACAGGGGTCAGAGAACGATGGACAAGTCATATACAGGCGTCAGCGAATGATGGATAAGTCACGTACAGGAGTAGACATCGATAGACAAGTCATGTACAGGGGTCAGAGAACGATGGACAAGTCATATACAGGCATCAGAGAATGATGGATAAGTCACGTACAGGGGTAGAGGACGATGGACAAGTCACATACAGGGGTAGAGAATGATGGACAAGTCACGTACGGGGGTAGAGAACGATGGACAAGTCACATACAGGGGTAGAGAACGATGGACAAGTCACATACAAGCATCAGAGAATGATGGACAAGTCACGTACAGGGGTAGAGAACGATGGACAAGTCACATACAGGCATCAGTGAATGATGGACAAGTCACGTACAGAGGTAGAGAACGATGGACAAATCACATACAGGTGGCAGAGAACGATGGACAAGTCACATACAGGTGGCAGAGAACGATGGACAAGTCACATACAGGCAGCAGAGAACGATGAACAAGACACATACAGGCAGCAGAGAACGATGAACAAGACACATACAGGCAGCAGAGAACGATGAACAAGTCACATACAGGCAGCAGAGAACGATGGCCAAGTCACATACAGGGGTAGAGAACGATGGACAAGTCACATAGAGGGGTAGAGAACGATGGACAAGTCACATACAGGGGTAGAGAATGATGGACAAGTCACATACAGGGGTAGAAAACGATGGACAAGTCACATACAAGCATCAGAGAATGATGGACAAGTCACATACAGGGGTAGAGAACGATGGACAAGTCACATACAGGCGTCAGAGAATGATGGACAAGTCACGTACAGGCAGCAGAGAACGATGGACAAGTCACATACGGGCGACAGAGAACGATGGACAAGTCAAGTACAGGTGGCAAAGAATGTCCTTAACAATGTAAGCTCTGACGAGTAGGGCCTTCAGCCCTCATGTGCTTATCCTTCTCTTACTTAAACCATCTTCGACTGCACCAAATTCAGTGGTTTTCTGCCACCGATACTTTTATGTCAGTGTTGTCGGCTGATGTAGCTATGTTTATAAACCATGTACTTGTCCTATATTGTCTTCAATTGTTAGTCACAATTTTCAAGTTTTATTTTGTTTATGTACTCTGTAATTGGACGCCGCGGATCCCTTGTGGCGCCATATAAATAAAGGATAATAATAATAATAACGATGGAAAAGTCATGCACAGGCGTCAGAGAACGATGGACAAGTCAAGCACAGGAGTCAGATAATGATTGACAAGTCACATAAAGGCGTCAGAGAATGAAGGACAAGTCACATACAGGGGTAGAGAACGATGGACAAGTCACATACAGGGGTAGAGAACGATGGACAAGTCAAGCACAGGAGTCAGATGATGATGGACAAGTCATCTACAGGGGTCAGAGAACGATGGACATGTCACATACAGGCATCAGAGAATGATGGAAAAGTCACGTACAGGAGTAGAGATCGATAGACAAGTCACGTACAGGGGTCAGAGAACGATGGACAATTCATATACAGGCGTCAGCGATTGATGGATAAGTCACGTACAGGAGTAGAGATCGATAGACAAGTCATGTACAGGGGTCAGAGAACGATGGACAAGTCATATACAGGCATCAGAGAATGATGGATAAGTCACGTACAGGGGTAGAGGACGATGGACAAGTCACATACAGGGGTAGAGAATGATGGACAAGTCACGTACGGGGGTAGAGAACGATGGACAAGTCACATACAGGGGTAGAGAACGATGGACAAGTCACATACAAGCATCAGAGAATGATGGACAAGTCAAGCACAGGATTCAGATGATGATGGACAAGTCATCTACAGGGGTCAGAGAACGATGGACATGTCACATACAGGCATCAGAGAATGATGGAAAAGTCACGTACAGGAGTAGAGATCAATAGACAAGTCACGTACAGGGGCCAGAGAACGATGGACAAGTCATAAACAGGCATCAGAGAATGATGGATAAGTCACGTACAGGGGTAGAGGACGATGGACAAGTCACATACAGGGGTAGAGAATGATGGACAAGTCACATACAGGGGTAGAGAACGATGGACAAGTCACATACAAGCATCAGAGAATGATGGACAAGTCACGTACAGGGGTAGAGGACGATGGACAAGTCACATACAGGGGTAGAGAATGATGGACAAGTCACGTACGGGGGTAGAGAACGATGGACAAGTCACATACAGGGGTAGAGAACGATGGACAAGTCACATACAAGCATCAGAGAATGATGGACAAGTCACGTACAGGGGTAGAGAACGATGGACAAGTCACATACAGGCATCAGTGAATGATGGACAAGTCACGTACAGAGGTAGAGAACGATGGACAAGTCACATACAGGTGGCAGAGAACGATGGACAAGTCACATACAGGTGGCAGAGAACGATGGACAAGTCACATACAGGCAGCAGAGAACGATGAACAAGACACATACAGGCAGCAGAGAACGATGAACAAGACACATACAGGCAGCAGAGAACGATGAACAAGTCACATACAGGCAGCAGAGAACGATGGCCAAGTCACATACAGGGGTAGAGAACGATGGACAAGTCACATAGAGGGGTAGAGAACGATGGACAAGTCACATACAGGGGTAGAGAATGATGGACAAGTCACATACAGGGGTAGAAAACGATGGACAAGTCACATACAAGCATCAGAGAATGATGGACAAGTCACATACAGGGGTAGAGAACGATGGACAAGTCACATACAGGCGTCAGAGAATGATGGACAAGTCACGTACAGGCAGCAGAGAACGATGGACAAGTCACATACGGGCGACAGAGAACGATGGACAAGTCAAGTACAGGTGGCAAAGAATGTCCTTAACAATGTAAGCTCTGACGAGTAGGGCCTTCAGCCCTCATGTGCTTATCCTTCTCTTACTTAAACCATCTTCGACTGCACCAAATTCAGTGGTTTTCTGCCACCGATACTTTTATGTCAGTGTTGTCGGCTGATGTAGCTATGTTTATAAACCATGTACTTGTCCTATATTGTCTTCAATTGTTAGTCACAATTTTCAAGTTTTATTTTGTTTATGTACTCTGTAATTGGACGCCGCGGATCCCTTGTGGCGCCATATAAATAAAGGATAATAATAATAATAACGATGGAAAAGTCATGCACAGGCGTCAGAGAACGATGGACAAGTCAAGCACAGGAGTCAGATAATGATTGACAAGTCACATAAAGGCGTCAGAGAATGAAGGACAAGTCACATACAGGGGTAGAGAACGATGGACAAGTCACATACAGGGGTAGAGAACGATGGACAAGTCAAGCACAGGAGTCAGATGATGATGGACAAGTCATCTACAGGGGTCAGAGAACGATGGACATGTCACATACAGGCATCAGAGAATGATGGAAAAGTCACGTACAGGAGTAGAGATCGATAGACAAGTCACGTACAGGGGTCAGAGAACGATGGACAATTCATATACAGGCGTCAGCGATTGATGGATAAGTCACGTACAGGAGTAGAGATCGATAGACAAGTCATGTACAGGGGTCAGAGAACGATGGACAAGTCATATACAGGCATCAGAGAATGATGGATAAGTCACGTACAGGGGTAGAGGACGATGGACAAGTCACATACAGGGGTAGAGAATGATGGACAAGTCACGTACGGGGGTAGAGAACGATGGACAAGTCACATACAGGGGTAGAGAACGATGGACAAGTCACATACAAGCATCAGAGAATGATGGACAAGTCAAGCACAGGATTCAGATGATGATGGACAAGTCATCTACAGGGGTCAGAGAACGATGGACATGTCACATACAGGCATCAGAGAATGATGGAAAAGTCACGTACAGGAGTAGAGATCAATAGACAAGTCACGTACAGGGGCCAGAGAACGATGGACAAGTCATAAACAGGCATCAGAGAATGATGGATAAGTCACGTACAGGGGTAGAGGACGATGGACAAGTCACATACAGGGGTAGAGAATGATGGACAAGTCACATACAGGGGTAGAGAACGATGGACAAGTCACATACAAGCATCAGAGAATGATGGACAAGTCACGTACAGGGGTAGAGAACGATGGACAAGTCACATACAGGCATCAGTGAATGATGGACAAGTCACGTACAGAGGTAGAGAACGATGGACAAGACACATACAGGTGGCAGAGAACGATGGATAAGTCACATACAGGGGTAGAGAACGATGGACAAGTTACATACAGGGGTAGAGAACGATGGACAAGTCACATACATGGGTAGAGAATGATGGACAAGTCACATACAGGCGTCAGAGAATGATGGACAAGTCACATACAGGCAGCAGAGAACGATGGACAAGTCACATACGGGCGACAGAGAACGATGGATAAGTCACATACAGGGGTAGAGAACGATGGACAAGTCACATACAGGGGTAGAGAACGATGGACAAGACACATACAGGTGGCAGAGAACGATGGATAAGTCACATACAGGGGTAGAGAACGATGGACAAGTCACGTACAGGCAGCAGAGAACGATGGACAAGTCACATACGGGCGACAGAGAACGATGGACAAGTCAAGTACAGGTGGCAAAGAATGTCCTTAACAATGTAAGCTCTGACGAGTAGGGCCTTCAGCCCTCATGTGCTTATCCTTCTCTTACTTAAACCATCTTCGACGGCACCAAATTCAGTGGTTTTCTGCCACCGATACTTTTATGTCAGTGTTGTCGGCTGATGTAGCTATGTTTATAAACCATGTACTTGTCCTATATTGTCTTCAATTGTTAGTCACAATTTTCAAGTTTTATTTTGTTTATGTACTCTGTAATTGGACGCCGCGGATCCCTTGTGGCGCCATATAAATAAAGGATAATAATAATAATAACGATGGAAAAGTCATGCACAGGCGTCAGAGAACGATGGACAAGTCAAGCACAGGAGTCAGATAATGATTGACAAGTCACATAAAGGCGTCAGAGAATGAAGGACAAGTCACATACAGGGGTAGAGAACGATGGACAAGTCACATACAGGGGTAGAGAACGATGGACAAGTCAAGCACAGGAGTCAGATGATGATGGACAAGTCATCTACAGGGGTCAGAGAACGATGGACATGTCACATACAGGCATCAGAGAATGATGGAAAAGTCACGTACAGGAGTAGAGATCGATAGACAAGTCACGTACAGGGGTCAGAGAACGATGGACAAGTCATATACAGGCGTCAGCGAATGATGGATAAGTCACGTACAGGAGTAGAGATCGATAGACAAGTCATGTACAGGGGTCAGAGAACGATGGACAAGTCATATACAGGCATCAGAGAATGATGGATAAGTCACGTACAGGGGTAGAGGACGATGGACAAGTCACATACAGGGGTAGAGAATGATGAACAAGTCACGTACGGGGGTAGAGAACGATGGACAAGTCACATACAGGGGTAGAGAACGATGGACAAGTCACATACAAGCATCAGAGAATGATGGACAAGTCAAGCACAGGAGTCAGATGATGAATGACAAGTCATCTACAGGGGTCAGAGAACGATGGACATGTCACATACAGGCATCAGAGAATGATGGAAAAGTCACGTACAGGAGTAGAGATCAATAGACAAGTCACGTACAGGGGTCAGAGAACGATGGACAAGTCATAAACAGGCATCAGAGAATGATGGATAAGTCACGTACAGGAGTAGAGATCGATAGACAAGTCACGTACAGGGGTCAGAGAACGATGGACAAGTCATATACAGGCGTCAGCGAATGATGGATAAGTCACGTACAGGAGTAGAGATCGATAGACAAGTCATGTACAGGGGTCAGAGAACGATGGACAAGTCATATACAGGCATCAGAGAATGATGGATAAGTCACGTACAGGGGTAGAGGACGATGGACAAGTCACATACAGGGGTAGAGAATGATGAACAAGTCACGTACGGGGGTAGAGAACGATGGACAAGTCACATACAGGGGTAGAGAACGATGGACAAGTCACATACAAGCATCAGAGAATGATGGACAAGTCACATACAAGCATCAGAGAATGATGGACAAGTCAAGCACAGGAGTCAGATGATGAATGACAAGTCATCTACAGGGGTCAGAGAACGATGGACATGTCACATACAGGCATCAGAGAATGATGGAAAAGTCACGTACAGGAGTAGAGATCAATAGACAAGTCACGTACAGGGGTCAGAGAACGATGGACAAGTCATAAACAGGCATCAGAGAATGATGGATAAGTCACGTACAGGGGTAGAGGACGATGGACAAGTCACATACAGGGGTAGAGAATGATGGACAAGTCACATACAGGGGTAGAGAACGATGGACAAGTCACATACAAGCATCAGAGAATGATGGACAAGTCACGTACAGGGGTAGAGAACGATGGACAAGTCACATACAGGCATCAGTGAATGATGGACAAGTCACGTACAGAGATAGAGAACGATGGACAAGACACATACAGGTGGCAGAGAACGATGGATAAGTCACATACAGGGGTAGAGAACGATGGACAAGTTACATACAGGGGTAGAGAACGATGGACAAGTCACATACATGGGTAGAGAATGATGGACAAGTCACATACAGGCGTCAGAGAACGATGGACAAGTCACATACAGGTGGCAGAGAACGATGGACAAGTCACATACAGGTGGCAGAGAACGATGGACAAGTCACATACAGGCAGCAGAGAACGATGAACAAGACACATACAGGCAGCAGAGAACGATGAACAAGACACATACAGGCAGCAGAGAACGATGAACAAGTCACATACAGGCAGCAGAGAACGATGGACAAGTCACATACAGGGGTAGAGAACGATGGACAAGTCACATAGAGGGGTAGAGAACGATGGACAAGTCACATACAGGGGTAGAGAATGATGGACAAGTCACATACAGGGGTAGAAAACGATGGACAAGTCACATACAAGCATCAGAGAATGATGGACAAGTCACATACAGGGGTAGAGAACGATGGACAAGTCACATACAGGCGTCAGAGAATGATGGACAAGTCACGTACAGGCAGCAGAGAACGATGGACAAGTCACATACGGGCGACAGAGAACGATGGACAAGTCAAGTACAGGTGGCAAAGAATGTCCTTAACAATGTAAGCTCTGACGAGTAGGGCCTTCAGCCCTCATGTGCTTATCCTTCTCTTACTTAAACCATCTTCGACGGCACCAAATTCAGTGGTTTTCTGCCACCGATACTTTTATGTCAGTGTTGTCGGCTGATGTAGCTATGTTTATAAACCATGTACTTGTCCTATATTGTCTTCAATTGTTAGTCACAATTTTCAAGTTTTATTTTGTTTATGTACTCTGTAATTGGACGCCGCGGATCCCTTGTGGCGCCATATAAATAAAGGATAATAATAATAATAACGATGGAAAAGTCATGCACAGGCGTCAGAGAACGATGGACAAGTCAAGCACAGGAGTCAGATAATGATTGACAAGTCACATAAAGGCGTCAGAGAATGAAGGACAAGTCACATACAGGGGTAGAGAACGATGGACAAGTCACATACAGGGGTAGAGAACGATGGACAAGTCAAGCACAGGAGTCAGATGATGATGGACAAGTCATCTACAGGGGTCAGAGAACGATGGACATGTCACATACAGGCATCAGAGAATGATGGAAAAGTCACGTACAGGAGTAGAGATCGATAGACAAGTCACGTACAGGGGTCAGAGAACGATGGACAAGTCATATACAGGCGTCAGCGAATGATGGATAAGTCACGTACAGGAGTAGAGATCGATAGACAAGTCATGTACAGGGGTCAGAGAACGATGGACAAGTCATATACAGGCATCAGAGAATGATGGATAAGTCACGTACAGGGGTAGAGGACGATGGACAAGTCACATACAGGGGTAGAGAATGATGGACAAGTCACGTACGGGGGTAGAGAACGATGGACAAGTCACATACAGGGGTAGAGAACGATGGACAAGTCACATACAAGCATCAGAGAATGATGGACAAGTCAAGCACAGGAGTCAGATCATGATGGACAAGTCATTTACAGGGGTCAGAGAACGATGGACATGTCACATACAGGCATCAGAGAATGATGGAAAAGTCACGTACAGGAGTAGAGATCGATAGACAAGTCACGTACAGGGGTCAGAGAACGATGGACAAGTCATAAACAGGCATCAGAGAATGATGGATAAGTCACGTACAGGGGTAGAGGACGATGGACAAGTCACATACAGGGGTAGAGAATGATGGACAAGTCACGTACGGGGGTAGAGAACGATGGACAAGTCACATACAGGGGTAGAGAACGATGGACAAGTCACATACAAGCATCAGAGAATGATGGACAAGTCACGTACAGGGGTAGAGAACGATGGACAAGTCACATACAGGCATCAGTGAATGATGGACAAGTCACGTACAGAGGTAGAGAACGATGGACAAGTCACATACAGGTGGCAGAGAACGATGGACAAGTCACATACAGGTGGCAGAGAACGATGGACAAGTCACATACAGGCAGCAGAGAACGATGAACAAGACACATACAGGCAGCAGAGAACGATGAACAAGACACATACAGGCAGCAGAGAACGATGAACAAGTCACATACAGGCAGCAGAGAACGATGGACAAGTCACATACAGGGGTAGAGAATGATGGACAAGTCACATACAGGGGTAGAGAATGATGGACAAGTCACATACAGGGGTAGAAAACGATGGACAAGTCACATACAAGCATCAGAGAATGATGGACAAGTCACATACAGGGGTAGAGAACGATGGACAAGTCACATACAGGCGTCAGAGAATGATGGACAAGTCACGTACAGGCAGCAGAGAACGATGGACAAGTCACATACGGGCGACAGAGAACGATGGACAAGTCAAGTACAGGTGGCAAAGAATGTCCTTAACAATGTAAGCTCTGACGAGTAGGGCCTTCAGCCCTCATGTGCTTATCCTTCTCTTACTTAAACCATCTTCGACTGCACCAAATTCAGTGGTTTTCTGCCACCGATACTTTTATGTCAGTGTTGTCGGCTGATGTAGCTATGTTTATAAACCATGTACTTGTCCTATATTGTCTTCAATTGTTAGTCACAATTTTCAAGTTTTATTTTGTTTATGTACTCTGTAATTGGACGCCGCGGATCCCTTGTGGCGCCATATAAATAAAGGATAATAATAATAATAACGATGGAAAAGTCATGCACAGGCGTCAGAGAACGATGGACAAGTCAAGCACAGGAGTCAGATAATGATTGACAAGTCACATAAAGGCGTCAGAGAATGAAGGACAAGTCACATACAGGGGTAGAGAACGATGGACAAGTCACATACAGGGGTAGAGAACGATGGACAAGTCAAGCACAGGAGTCAGATGATGATGGACAAGTCATCTACAGGGGTCAGAGAACGATGGACATGTCACATACAGGCATCAGAGAATGATGGAAAAGTCACGTACAGGAGTAGAGATCGATAGACAAGTCACGTACAGGGGTCAGAGAACGATGGACAAGTCATATACAGGCGTCAGCGAATGATGGATAAGTCACGTACAGGAGTAGAGATCGATAGACAAGTCATGTACAGGGGTCAGAGAACGATGGACAAGTCATATACAGGCATCAGAGAATGATGGATAAGTCACGTACAGGGGTAGAGGACGATGGACAAGTCACATACAGGGGTAGAGAATGATGGACAAGTCACGTACGGGGGTAGAGAACGATGGACAAGTCACATACAGGGGTAGAGAACGATGGACAAGTCACATACAAGCATCAGAGAATGATGGACAAGTCAAGCACAGGATTCAGATGATGATGGACAAGTCATCTACAGGGGTCAGAGAACGATGGACATGTCACATACAGGCATCAGAGAATGATGGAAAAGTCACGTACAGGAGTAGAGATCAATAGACAAGTCACGTACAGGGGCCAGAGAACGATGGACAAGTCATAAACAGGCATCAGAGAATGATGGATAAGTCACGTACAGGGGTAGAGGACGATGGACAAGTCACATACAGGGGTAGAGAATGATGGACAAGTCACATACAGGGGTAGAGAACGATGGACAAGTCACATACAAGCATCAGAGAATGATGGACAAGTCACGTACAGGGGTAGAGAACGATGGACAAGTCACATACAGGCATCAGTGAATGATGGACAAGTCACGTACAGAGGTAGAGAACGATGGACAAGACACATACAGGTGGCAGAGAACGATGGATAAGTCACATACAGGGGTAGAGAACGATGGACAAGTTACATACAGGGGTAGAGAACGATGGACAAGTCACATACATGGGTAGAGAATGATGGACAAGTCACATACAGGCGTCAGAGAATGATGGACAAGTCACATACAGGCAGCAGAGAACGATGGACAAGTCACATACGGGCGACAGAGAACGATGGATAAGTCACATACAGGGGTAGAGAACGATGGACAAGTCACATACAGGGGTAGAGAACGATGGACAAGTCACATACAGGCGTCAGAGAATGATGGACAAGTCACGTACAGGCAGCAGAGAACGATGGACAAGTCACATACGGGCGACAGAGAACGATGGACAAGTCAAGTACAGGTGGCAAAGAATGTCCTTAACAATGTAAGCTCTGACGAGTAGGGCCTTCAGCCCTCATGTGCTTATCCTTCCCTTACTTAAACCATCTTCGACGGCACCAAATTCAGTGGTTTTCTGCCACCGATACTTTTATGTCAGTGTTGTCGGCTGATGTAGCTATGTTTATAAACCATGTACTTGTCCTATATTGTCTTCAATTGTTAGTCACAATTTTCAAGTTTTATTTTGTTTATGTACTCTGTAATTGGACGCCGCGGATCCCTTGTGGCGCCATATAAATAAAGGATAATAATAATAATAACGATGGAAAAGTCATGCACAGGCGTCAGAGAACGATGGACAAGTCAAGCACAGGAGTCAGATAATGATTGACAAGTCACATAAAGGCGTCAGAGAATGAAGGACAAGTCACATACAGGGGTAGAGAACGATGGACAAGTCACATACAGGGGTAGAGAACGATGGACAAGTCAAGCACAGGAGTCAGATGATGATGGACAAGTCATCTACAGGGGTCAGAGAACGATGGACATGTCACATACAGGCATCAGAGAATGATGGAAAAGTCACGTACAGGAGTAGAGATCGATAGACAAGTCACGTACAGGGGTCAGAGAACGATGGACAAGTCATATACAGGCGTCAGCGAATGATGGATAAGTCACGTACAGGAGTAGAGATCGATAGACAAGTCATGTACAGGGGTCAGAGAACGATGGACAAGTCATATACAGGCATCAGAGAATGATGGATAAGTCACGTACAGGGGTAGAGGACGATGGACAAGTCACATACAGGGGTAGAGAATGATGAACAAGTCACGTACGGGGGTAGAGAACGATGGACAAGTCACATACAGGGGTAGAGAACGATGGACAAGTCACATACAAGCATCAGAGAATGATGGACAAGTCAAGCACAGGAGTCAGATGATGATGGACAAGTCATCTACAGGGGTCAGAGAACGATGGACATGTCACATACAGGCATCAGAGAATGATGGAAAAGTCACGTACAGGAGTAGAGATCAATAGACAAGTCACGTACAGGGGTCAGAGAACGATGGACAAGTCATAAACAGGCATCAGAGAATGATGGATAAGTCACGTACAGGGGTAGAGGACGATGGACAAGTCACATACAGGGGTAGAGAATGATGGACAAGTCACATACAGGGGTAGAGAACGATGGACAAGTCACATACAAGCATCAGAGAATGATGGACAAGTCACGTACAGGGGTAGAGAACGATGGACAAGTCACATACAGGCATCAGTGAATGATGGACAAGTCACGTACAGAGATAGAGAACGATGGACAAGACACATACAGGTGGCAGAGAACGATGGATAAGTCACATACAGGGGTAGAGAACGATGGACAAGTCACATACATGGGTAGAGAATGATGGACAAGTCACATACAGGCGTCAGAGAACGATGGACAAGTCACATACAGGTGGCAGAGAACGATGGACAAGTCACATACAGGTGGCAGAGAACGATGGACAAGTCACATACAGGCAGCAGAGAACGATGAACAAGACACATACAGGCAGCAGAGAACGATGAACAAGACACATACAGGCAGCAGAGAACGATGAACAAGTCACATACAGGCAGCAGAGAACGATGGACAAGTCACATACAGGGGTAGAGAACGATGGACAAGTCACATAGAGGGGTAGAGAACGATGGACAAGTCACATACAGGGGTAGAGAATGATGGACAAGTCACATACAGGGGTAGAAAACGATGGACAAGTCACATACAAGCATCAGAGAATGATGGACAAGTCACATACAGGGGTAGAGAACGATGGACAAGTCACATACAGGCGTCAGAGAATGATGGACAAGTCACGTACAGGCAGCAGAGAACGATGGACAAGTCACATACGGGCGACAGAGAACGATGGACAAGTCAAGTACAGGTGGCAAAGAATGTCCTTAACAATGTAAGCTCTGACGAGTAGGGCCTTCAGCCCTCATGTGCTTATCCTTCTCTTACTTAAACCATCTTCGACGGCACCAAATTCAGTGGTTTTCTGCCACCGATACTTTTATGTCAGTGTTGTCGGCTGATGTAGCTATGTTTATAAACCATGTACTTGTCCTATATTGTCTTCAATTGTTAGTCACAATTTTCAAGTTTTATTTTGTTTATGTACTCTGTAATTGGACGCCGCGGATCCCTTGTGGCGCCATATAAATAAAGGATAATAATAATAATAACGATGGAAAAGTCATGCACAGGCGTCAGAGAACGATGGACAAGTCAAGCACAGGAGTCAGATAATGATTGACAAGTCACATAAAGGCGTCAGAGAATGAAGGACAAGTCACATACAGGGGTAGAGAACGATGGACAAGTCACATACAGGGGTAGAGAACGATGGACAAGTCAAGCACAGGAGTCAGATGATGATGGACAAGTCATCTACAGGGGTCAGAGAACGATGGACATGTCACATACAGGCATCAGAGAATGATGGAAAAGTCACGTACAGGAGTAGAGATCGATAGACAAGTCACGTACAGGGGTCAGAGAACGATGGACAAGTCATATACAGGCGTCAGCGAATGATGGATAAGTCACGTACAGGAGTAGAGATCGATAGACAAGTCATGTACAGGGGTCAGAGAACGATGGACAAGTCATATACAGGCATCAGAGAATGATGGATAAGTCACGTACAGGGGTAGAGGACGATGGACAAGTCACATACAGGGGTAGAGAATGATGAACAAGTCACGTACGGGGGTAGAGAACGATGGACAAGTCACATACAGGGGTAGAGAACGATGGACAAGTCACATACAAGCATCAGAGAATGATGGACAAGTCAAGCACAGGAGTCAGATGATGATGGACAAGTCATCTACAGGGGTCAGAGAACGATGGACATGTCACATACAGGCATCAGAGAATGATGGAAAAGTCACGTACAGGAGTAGAGATCAATAGACAAGTCACGTACAGGGGTCAGAGAACGATGGACAAGTCATAAACAGGCATCAGAGAATGATGGATAAGTCACGTACAGGGGTAGAGGACGATGGACAAGTCACATACAGGGGTAGAGAATGATGGACAAGTCACATACAGGGGTAGAGAACGATGGACAAGTCACATACAAGCATCAGAGAATGATGGACAAGTCACGTACAGGGGTAGAGAACGATGGACAAGTCACATACAGGCATCAGTGAATGATGGACAAGTCACGTACAGAGATAGAGAACGATGGACAAGACACATACAGGTGGCAGAGAACGATGGATAAGTCACATACAGGGGTAGAGAACGATGGACAAGTTACATACAGGGGTAGAGAACGATGGACAAGTCACATACATGGGTAGAGAATGATGGACAAGTCACATACAGGCGTCAGAGAACGATGGACAAGTCACATACAGGTGGCAGAGAACGATGGACAAGTCACATACAGGTGGCAGAGAACGATGGACAAGTCACATACAGGCAGCAGAGAACGATGAACAAGACACATACAGGCAGCAGAGAACGATGAACAAGACACATACAGGCAGCAGAGAACGATGAACAAGTCACATACAGGCAGCAGAGAACGATGGACAAGTCACATACAGGGGTAGAGAACGATGGACAAGTCACATAGAGGGGTAGAGAACGATGGACAAGTCACATACAGGGGTAGAGAATGATGGACAAGTCACATACAGGGGTAGAAAACGATGGACAAGTCACATACAAGCATCAGAGAATGATGGACAAGTCACATACAGGGGTAGAGAACGATGGACAAGTCACATACAGGCGTCAGAGAATGATGGACAAGTCACGTACAGGCAGCAGAGAACGATGGACAAGTCACATACGGGCGACAGAGAACGATGGACAAGTCAAGTACAGGTGGCAAAGAATGTCCTTAACAATGTAAGCTCTGACGAGTAGGGCCTTCAGCCCTCATGTGCTTATCCTTCTCTTACTTAAACCATCTTCGACGGCACCAAATTCAGTGGTTTTCTGCCACCGATACTTTTATGTCAGTGTTGTCGGCTGATGTAGCTATGTTTATAAACCATGTACTTGTCCTATATTGTCTTCAATTGTTAGTCACAATTTTCAAGTTTTATTTTGTTTATGTACTCTGTAATTGGACGCCGCGGATCCCTTGTGGCGCCATATAAATAAAGGATAATAATAATAATAACGATGGAAAAGTCATGCACAGGCGTCAGAGAACGATGGACAAGTCAAGCACAGGAGTCAGATAATGATTGACAAGTCACATAAAGGCGTCAGAGAATGAAGGACAAGTCACATACAGGGGTAGAGAACGATGGACAAGTCACATAGAGGGGTAGAGAACGATGGACAAGTCAAGCACAGGAGTCAGATGATGATGGACAAGTCATCTACAGGGGTCAGAGAACGATGGACATGTCACATACAGGCATCAGAGAATGATGGAAAAGTCACGTACAGGAGTAGAGATCGATAGACAAGTCACGTACAGGGGTCAGAGAACGATGGACAAGTCATATACAGGCGTCAGCGAATGATGGATAAGTCACGTACAGGAGTAGAGATCGATAGACAAGTCATGTACAGGGGTCAGAGAACGATGGACAAGTCATATACAGGCATCAGAGAATGATGGATAAGTCACGTACAGGGGTAGAGGACGATGGACAAGTCACATACAGGGGTAGAGAATGATGGACAAGTCACGTACGGGGGTAGAGAACGATGGACAAGTCACATACAGGGGTAGAGAACGATGGACAAGTCACATACAAGCATCAGAGAATGATGGACAAGTCACGTACAGGGGTAGAGAACGATGGACAAGTCACATACAGGCATCAGTGAATGATGGACAAGTCACGTACAGAGGTAGAGAACGATGGACAAGTCACATACAGGTGGCAGAGAACGATGGACAAGTCACATACAGGTGGCAGAGAACGATGGACAAGTCACATACAGGCAGCAGAGAACGATGAACAAGACACATACAGGCAGCAGAGAACGATGAACAAGTCACATACAGGCAGCAGAGAACGATGGCCAAGTCACATACAGGGGTAGAGAACGATGGACAAGTCACATAGAGGGGTAGAGAACGATGGACAAGTCACATACAGGGGTAGAGAATGATGGACAAGTCACATACAGGGGTAGAGAATGATGGACAAGTCACATACAGGGGTAGAAAACGATGGACAAGTCACATACAAGCATCAGAGAATGATGGACAAGTCACATACAGGGGTAGAGAACGATGGACAAGTCACATACAGGCGTCAGAGAATGATGGACAAGTCACGTACAGGCAGCAGAGAACGATGGACAAGTCACATACGGGCGACAGAGAACGATGGACAAGTCAAGTACAGGTGGCAAAGAATGTCCTTAACAATGTAAGCTCTGACGAGTAGGGCCTTCAGCCCTCATGTGCTTATCCTTCTCTTACTTAAACCATCTTCGACTGCACCAAATTCAGTGGTTTTCTGCCACCGATACTTTTATGTCAGTGTTGTCGGCTGATGTAGCTATGTTTATAAACCATGTACTTGTCCTATATTGTCTTCAATTGTTAGTCACAATTTTCAAGTTTTATTTTGTTTATGTACTCTGTAATTGGACGCCGCGGATCCCTTGTGGCGCCATATAAATAAAGGATAATAATAATAATAATAACGATGGAAAAGTCATGCACAGGCGTCAGAGAACGATGGACAAGTCAAGCACAGGAGTCAGATAATGATTGACAAGTCACATAAAGGCGTCAGAGAATGAAGGACAAGTCACATACAGGGGTAGAGAACGATGGACAAGTCACATACAGGGGTAGAGAACGATGGACAAGTCAAGCACAGGAGTCAGATGATGATGGACAAGTCATCTACAGGGGTCAGAGAACGATGGACATGTCACATACAGGCATCAGAGAATGATGGAAAAGTCACGTACAGGAGTAGAGATCGATAGACAAGTCACGTACAGGGGTCAGAGAACGATGGACAAGTCATATACAGGCGTCAGCGAATGATGGATAAGTCACGTACAGGAGTAGAGATCGATAGACAAGTCATGTACAGGGGTCAGAGAACGATGGACAAGTCATATACAGGCATCAGAGAATGATGGATAAGTCACGTACAGGGGTAGAGGACGATGGACAAGTCACATACAGGGGTAGAGAATGATGGACAAGTCACATACAGGGGTAGAGAACGATGGACAAGTCACATACAAGCATCAGAGAATGATGGACAAGTCACGTACAGGGGTAGAGAACGATGGACAAGTCACATACAGGCATCAGTGAATGATGGACAAGTCACGTACAGAGGTAGAGAACGATGGACAAGACACATACAGGTGGCAGAGAACGATGGATAAGTCACATACAGGGGTAGAGAACGATGGACAAGTTACATACAGGGGTAGAGAACGATGGACAAGTCACATACATGGGTAGAGAATGATGGACAAGTCACATACAGGCGTCAGAGAATGATGGACAAGTCACATACAGGCAGCAGAGAACGATGGACAAGTCACATACGGGCGACAGAGAACGATGGATAAGTCACATACAGGGGTAGAGAACGATGGACAAGTCACATACAGGGGTAGAGAACGATGGACAAGTCACATACAGGCGTCAGAGAATGATGGACAAGTCACGTACAGGCAGCAGAGAACGATGGACAAGTCACATACGGGCGACAGAGAACGATGGACAAGTCAAGTACAGGTGGCAAAGAATGTCCTTAACAATGTAAGCTCTGACGAGTAGGGCCTTCAGCCCTCATGTGCTTATCCTTCTCTTACTTAAACCATCTTCGACGGCACCAAATTCAGTGGTTTTCTGCCACCGATACTTTTATGTCAGTGTTGTCGGCTGATGTAGCTATGTTTATAAACCATGTACTTGTCCTATATTGTCTTCAATTGTTAGTCACAATTTTCAAGTTTTATTTTGTTTATGTACTCTGTAATTGGACGCCGCGGATCCCTTGTGGCGCCATATAAATAAAGGATAATAATAATAATAACGATGGAAAAGTCATGCACAGGCGTCAGAGAACGATGGACAAGTCAAGCACAGGAGTCAGATAATGATTGACAAGTCACATAAAGGCGTCAGAGAATGAAGGACAAGTCACATACAGGGGTAGAGAACGATGGACAAGTCACATACAAGCATCAGAGAATGATGGACAAGTCAAGCACAGGAGTCAGATGATGATGGACAAGTCATCTACAGGGGTCAGAGAACGATGGACATGTCACATACAGGCATCAGAGAATGATGGAAAAGTCACGTACAGGAGTAGAGATCAATAGACAAGTCACGTACAGGGGTCAGAGAACGATGGACAAGTCATAAACAGGCATCAGAGAATGATGGATAAGTCACGTACAGGGGTAGAGGACGATGGACAAGTCACATACAGGGGTAGAGAATGATGGACAAGTCACATACAGGGGTAGAGAACGATGGACAAGTCACATACAAGCATCAGAGAATGATGGACAAGTCACGTACAGGGGTAGAGAACGATGGACAAGTCACATACAGGCATCAGTGAATGATGGACAAGTCACGTACAGAGATAGAGAACGATGGACAAGACACATACAGGTGGCAGAGAACGATGGATAAGTCACATACAGGGGTAGAGAACGATGGACAAGTCACATACATGGGTAGAGAATGATGGACAAGTCACATACAGGCGTCAGAGAACGATGGACAAGTCACATACAGGTGGCAGAGAACGATGGACAAGTCACATACAGGTGGCAGAGAACGATGGACAAGTCACATACAGGCAGCAGAGAACGATGAACAAGACACATACAGGCAGCAGAGAACGATGAACAAGACACATACAGGCAGCAGAGAACGATGAACAGGTCACATACAGGCAGCAGAGAACGATGGACAAGTCACATACAGGGGTAGAGAACGATGGACAAGTCACATAGAGGGGTAGAGAACGATGGACAAGTCACATACAGGGGTAGAGAATGATGGACAAGTCACATACAGGGGTAGAAAACGATGGACAAGTCACATACAAGCATCAGAGAATGATGGACAAGTCACATACAGGGGTAGAGAACGATGGACAAGTCACATACAGGCGTCAGAGAATGATGGACAAGTCACGTACAGGCAGCAGAGAACGATGGACAAGTCACATACGGGCGACAGAGAACGATGGACAAGTCAAGTACAGGTGGCAAAGAATGTCCTTAACAATGTAAGCTCTGACGAGTAGGGCCTTCAGCCCTCATGTGCTTATCCTTCTCTTACTTAAACCATCTTCGACGGCACCAAATTCAGTGGTTTTCTGCCACCGATACTTTTATGTCAGTGTTGTCGGCTGATGTAGCTATGTTTATAAACCATGTACTTGTCCTATATTGTCTTCAATTGTTAGTCACAATTTTCAAGTTTTATTTTGTTTATGTACTCTGTAATTGGACGCCGCGGATCCCTTGTGGCGCCATATAAATAAAGGATAATAATAATAATAACGATGGAAAAGTCATGCACAGGCGTCAGAGAACGATGGACAAGTCAAGCACAGGAGTCAGATAATGATTGACAAGTCACATAAAGGCGTCAGAGAATGAAGGACAAGTCACATACAGGGGTAGAGAACGATGGACAAGTCACATACAGGGGTAGAGAACGATGGACAAGTCAAGCACAGGAGTCAGATGATGATGGACAAGTCATCTACAGGGGTCAGAGAACGATGGACATGTCACATACAGGCATCAGAGAATGATGGAAAAGTCACGTACAGGAGTAGAGATCGATAGACAAGTCACGTACAGGGGTCAGAGAACGATGGACAAGTCATATACAGGCGTCAGCGAATGATGGATAAGTCACGTACAGGAGTAGAGATCGATAGACAAGTCATGTACAGGGGTCAGAGAACGATGGACAAGTCATATACAGGCATCAGAGAATGATGGATAAGTCACGTACAGGGGTAGAGGACGATGGACAAGTCACATACAGGGGTAGAGAATGATGAACAAGTCACGTACGGGGGTAGAGAACGATGGACAAGTCACATACAGGGGTAGAGAACGATGGACAAGTCACATACAAGCATCAGAGAATGATGGACAAGTCAAGCACAGGAGTCAGATGATGATGGACAAGTCATCTACAGGGGTCAGAGAACGATGGACATGTCACATACAGGCATCAGAGAATGATGGAAAAGTCACGTACAGGAGTAGAGATCAATAGACAAGTCACGTACAGGGGTCAGAGAACGATGGACAAGTCATAAACAGGCATCAGAGAATGATGGATAAGTCACGTACAGGGGTAGAGGACGATGGACAAGTCACATACAGGGGTAGAGAATGATGGACAAGTCACATACAGGGGTAGAGAACGATGGACAAGTCACATACAAGCATCAGAGAATGATGGACAAGTCACGTACAGGGGTAGAGAACGATGGACAAGTCACATACAGGCATCAGTGAATGATGGACAAGTCACGTACAGAGATAGAGAACGATGGACAAGACACATACAGGTGGCAGAGAACGATGGATAAGTCACATACAGGGGTAGAGAACGATGGACAAGTTACATACAGGGGTAGAGAACGATGGACAAGTCACATACATGGGTAGAGAATGATGGACAAGTCACATACAGGCGTCAGAGAACGATGGACAAGTCACATACAGGTGGCAGAGAACGATGGACAAGTCACATACAGGTGGCAGAGAACGATGGACAAGTCACATACAGGCAGCAGAGAACGATGAACAAGACACATACAGGCAGCAGAGAACGATGAACAAGACACATACAGGCAGCAGAGAACGATGAACAAGTCACATACAGGCAGCAGAGAACGATGGACAAGTCACATACAGGGGTAGAGAACGATGGACAAGTCACATAGAGGGGTAGAGAACGATGGACAAGTCACATACAGGGGTAGAGAATGATGGACAAGTCACATACAGGGGTAGAAAACGATGGACAAGTCACATACAAGCATCAGAGAATGATGGACAAGTCACATACAGGGGTAGAGAACGATGGACAAGTCACATACAGGCGTCAGAGAATGATGGACAAGTCACGTACAGGCAGCAGAGAACGATGGACAAGTCACATACGGGCGACAGAGAACGATGGACAAGTCAAGTACAGGTGGCAAAGAATGTCCTTAACAATGTAAGCTCTGACGAGTAGGGCCTTCAGCCCTCATGTGCTTATCCTCCTCTTACTTAAACCATCTTCGACGGCACCAAATTCAGTGGTTTTCTGCCACCGATACTTTTATGTCAGTGTTGTCGGCTGATGTAGCTATGTTTATAAACCATGTACTTGTCCTATATTGTCTTCAATTGTTAGTCACAATTTTCAAGTTTTATTTTGTTTATGTACTCTGTAATTGGACGCCGCGGATCCCTTGTGGCGCCATATAAATAAAGGATAATAATAATAATAACGATGGAAAAGTCATGCACAGGCGTCAGAGAACGATGGACAAGTCAAGCACAGGAGTCAGATAATGATTGACAAGTCACATAAAGGCGTCAGAGAATGAAGGACAAGTCACATACAGGGGTAGAGAACGATGGACAAGTCACATACAGGGGTAGAGAACGATGGACAAGTCAAGCACAGGAGTCAGATGATGATGGACAAGTCATCTACAGGGGTCAGAGAACGATGGACATGTCACATACAGGCATCAGAGAATGATGGAAAAGTCACGTACAGGAGTAGAGATCGATAGACAAGTCACGTACAGGGGTCAGAGAACGATGGACAAGTCATATACAGGCGTCAGCGAATGATGGATAAGTCACGTACAGGAGTAGAGATCGATAGACAAGTCATGTACAGGGGTCAGAGAACGATGGACAAGTCATATACAGGCATCAGAGAATGATGGATAAGTCACGTACAGGGGTAGAGGACGATGGACAAGTCACATACAGGGGTAGAGAATGATGGACAAGTCACGTACGGGGGTAGAGAACGATGGACAAGTCACATACAGGGGTAGAGAACGATGGACAAGTCACATACAAGCATCAGAGAATGATGGACAAGTCAAGCACAGGAGTCAGATGATGATGGACAAGTCATCTACAGGGGTCAGAGAACGATGGACATGTCACATACAGGCATCAGAGAATGATGGAAAAGTCACGTACAGGAGTAGAGATCGATAGACAAGTCACGTACAGGGGTCAGAGAACGATGGACAAGTCATAAACAGGCATCAGAGAATGATGGATAAGTCACGTACAGGGGTAGAGGACGATGGACAAGTCACATACAGGGGTAGAGAATGATGGACAAGTCACGTACGGGGGTAGAGAACGATGGACAAGTCACATACAGGGGTAGAGAACGATGGACAAGTCACATACAAGCATCAGAGAATGATGGACAAGTCACGTACAGGGGTAGAGAACGATGGACAAGTCACATACAGGCATCAGTGAATGATGGACAAGTCACGTACAGAGGTAGAGAACGATGGACAAGTCACATACAGGTGGCAGAGAACGATGGACAAGTCACATACAGGTGGCAGAGAACGATGGACAAGTCACATACAGGTGGCAGAGAACGATGGACAAGTCACATACAGGCAGCAGAGAACGATGAACAAGACACATACAGGCAGCAGAGAACGATGAACAAGACTCATACAGGCAGCAGAGAACGATGAACAAGTCACATACAGGCAGCAGAGAACGATGGACAAGTCACATACAGGGGTAGAGAATGATGGACAAGTCACATACAGGGGTAGAAAACGATGGACAAGTCACATACAAGCATCAGAGAATGATGGACAAGTCACATACAGGGGTAGAGAACGATGGACAAGTCACATACAGGCGTCAGAGAATGATGGACAAGTCACGTACAGGCAGCAGAGAACGATGGACAAGTCACATACGGGCGACAGAGAACGATGGACAAGTCAAGTACAGGTGGCAAAGAATGTCCTTAACAATGTAAGCTCTGACGAGTAGGGCCTTCAGCCCTCATGTGCTTATCCTTCTCTTACTTAAACCATCTTCGACTGCACCAAATTCAGTGGTTTTCTGCCACCGATACTTTTATGTCAGTGTTGTCGGCTGATGTAGCTATGTTTATAAACCATGTACTTGTCCTATATTGTCTTCAATTGTTAGTCACAATTTTCAAGTTTTATTTTGTTTATGTACTCTGTAATTGGACGCCGCGGATCCCTTGTGGCGCCATATAAATAAAGGATAATAATAATAATAACGATGGAAAAGTCATGCACAGGCGTCAGAGAACGATGGACAAGTCAAGCACAGGAGTCAGATAATGATTGACAAGTCACATAAAGGCGTCAGAGAATGAAGGACAAGTCACATACAGGGGTAGAGAACGATGGACAAGTCACATACAGGGGTAGAGAACGATGGACAAGTCAAGCACAGGAGTCAGATGATGATGGACAAGTCATCTACAGGGGTCAGAGAACGATGGACATGTCACATACAGGCATCAGAGAATGATGGAAAAGTCACGTACAGGAGTAGAGATCGATAGACAAGTCACGTACAGGGGTCAGAGAACGATGGACAAGTCATATACAGGCGTCAGCGAATGATGGATAAGTCACGTACAGGAGTAGAGATCGATAGACAAGTCATGTACAGGGGTCAGAGAACGATGGACAAGTCATATACAGGCATCAGAGAATGATGGATAAGTCACGTACAGGGGTAGAGGACGATGGACAAGTCACATACAGGGGTAGAGAATGATGGACAAGTCACGTACGGGGGTAGAGAACGATGGACAAGTCACATACAGGGGTAGAGAACGATGGACAAGTCACATACAAGCATCAGAGAATGATGGACAAGTCAAGCACAGGATTCAGATGATGATGGACAAGTCATCTACAGGGGTCAGAGAACGATGGACATGTCACATACAGGCATCAGAGAATGATGGAAAAGTCACGTACAGGAGTAGAGATCAATAGACAAGTCACGTACAGGGGCCAGAGAACGATGGACAAGTCATAAACAGGCATCAGAGAATGATGGATAAGTCACGTACAGGGGTAGAGGACGATGGACAAGTCACATACAGGGGTAGAGAATGATGGACAAGTCACATACAGGGGTAGAGAACGATGGACAAGTCACATACAAGCATCAGAGAATGATGGACAAGTCACGTACAGGGGTAGAGAACGATGGACAAGTCACATACAGGCATCAGTGAATGATGGACAAGTCACGTACAGAGGTAGAGAACGATGGACAAGACACATACAGGTGGCAGAGAACGATGGATAAGTCACATACAGGGGTAGAGAACGATGGACAAGTTACATACAGGGGTAGAGAACGATGGACAAGTCACATACATGGGTAGAGAATGATGGACAAGTCACATACAGGCGTCAGAGAATGATGGACAAGTCACATACAGGCAGCAGAGAACGATGGACAAGTCACATACGGGCGACAGAGAACGATGGATAAGTCACATACAGGGGTAGAGAACGATGGACAAGTCACATACAGGGGTAGAGAACGATGGACAAGTCACATACAGGGGTAGAGAACGATGGACAAGTCACATACAGGCGTCAGAGAATGATGGACAAGTCACGTACAGGCAGCAGAGAACGATGGACAAGTCACATACGGGCGACAGAGAACGATGGACAAGTCAAGTACAGGTGGCAAAGAATGTCCTTAACAATGTAAGCTCTGACGAGTAGGGCCTTCAGCCCTCATGTGCTTATCCTTCTCTTACTTAAACCATCTTCGACGGCACCAAATTCAGTGGTTTTCTGCCACCGATACTTTTATGTCAGTGTTGTCGGCTGATGTAGCTATGTTTATAAACCATGTACTTGTCCTATATTGTCTTCAATTGTTAGTCACAATTTTCAAGTTTTATTTTGTTTATGTACTCTGTAATTGGACGCCGCGGATCCCTTGTGGCGCCATATAAATAAAGGATAATAATAATAATAACGATGGAAAAGTCATGCACAGGCGTCAGAGAACGATGGACAAGTCAAGCACAGGAGTCAGATAATGATTGACAAGTCACATAAAGGCGTCAGAGAATGAAGGACAAGTCACATACAGGGGTAGAGAACGATGGACAAGTCACATACAGGGGTAGAGAACGATGGACAAGTCAAGCACAGGAGTCAGATGATGATGGACAAGTCATCTACAGGGGTCAGAGAACGATGGACATGTCAATTACAGGCATCAGAGAATGATGGAAAAGTCACGTACAGGAGTAGAGATCGATAGACAAGTCACGTACAGGGGTCAGAGAACGATGGACAAGTCATATACAGGCGTCAGCGAATGATGGATAAGTCACGTACAGGAGTAGAGATCGATAGACAAGTCATGTACAGGGGTCAGAGAACGATGGACAAGTCATATACAGGCATCAGAGAATGATGGATAAGTCACGTACAGGGGTAGAGGACGATGGACAAGTCACATACAGGGGTAGAGAATGATGAACAAGTCACGTACGGGGGTAGAGAACGATGGACAAGTCACATACAGGGGTAGAGAACGATGGACAAGTCACATACAAGCATCAGAGAATGATGGACAAGTCAAGCACAGGAGTCAGATGATGATGGACAAGTCATCTACAGGGGTCAGAGAACGATGGACATGTCACATACAGGCATCAGAGAATGATGGAAAAGTCACGTACAGGAGTAGAGATCAATAGACAAGTCACGTACAGGGGTCAGAGAACGATGGACAAGTCATAAACAGGCATCAGAGAATGATGGATAAGTCACGTACAGGGGTAGAGGACGATGGACAAGTCACATACAGGGGTAGAGAATGATGGACAAGTCACATACAGGGGTAGAGAACGATGGACAAGTCACATACAAGCATCAGAGAATGATGGACAAGTCACGTACAGGGGTAGAGAACGATGGACAAGTCACATACAGGCATCAGTGAATGATGGACAAGTCACGTACAGAGATAGAGAACGATGGACAAGACACATACAGGTGGCAGAGAACGATGGATAAGTCACATACAGGGGTAGAGAACGATGGACAAGTTACATACAGGGGTAGAGAACGATGGACAAGTCACATACATGGGTAGAGAATGATGGACAAGTCACATACAGGCGTCAGAGAACGATGGACAAGTCACATACAGGTGGCAGAGAACGATGGACAAGTCACATACAGGTGGCAGAGAACGATGGACAAGTCACATACAGGCAGCAGAGAACGATGAACAAGACACATACAGGCAGCAGAGAACGATGAACAAGACACATACAGGCAGCAGAGAACGATGAACAAGTCACATACAGGCAGCAGAGAACGATGGACAAGTCACATACAGGGGTAGAGAACGATGGACAAGTCACATAGAGGGGTAGAGAACGATGGACAAGTCACATACAGGGGTAGAAAACGATGGACAAGTCACATACAAGCATCAGAGAATGATGGACAAGTCACATACAGGGGTAGAGAACGATGGACAAGTCACATACAGGCGTCAGAGAATGATGGACAAGTCACGTACAGGCAGCAGAGAACGAAGGACAAGTCACATACGGGCGACAGAGAACGATGGACAAGTCAAGTACAGGTGGCAAAGAATGTCCTTAACAATGTAAGCTCTGACGAGTAGGGCCTTCAGCCCTCATGTGCTTATCCTTCTCTTACTTAAACCATCTTCGACGGCACCAAATTCAGTGGTTTTCTGCCACCGATACTTTTATGTCAGTGTTGTCGGCTGATGTAGCTATGTTTATAAACCATGTACTTGTCCTATATTGTCTTCAATTGTTAGTCACAATTTTCAAGTTTTATTTTGTTTATGTACTCTGTAATTGGACGCCGCGGATCCCTTGTGGCGCCATATAAATAAAGGATAATAATAATAATAACGATGGAAAAGTCATGCACAGGCGTCAGAGAACGATGGACAAGTCAAGCACAGGAGTCAGATAATGATTGACAAGTCACATAAAGGCGTCAGAGAATGAAGGACAAGTCACATACAGGGGTAGAGAACGATGGACAAGTCACATACAGGGGTAGAGAACGATGGACAAGTCAAGCACAGGAGTCAGATGATGATGGACAAGTCATCTACAGGGGTCAGAGAACGATGGACATGTCACATACAGGCATCAGAGAATGATGGAAAAGTCACGTACAGGAGTAGAGATCGATAGACAAGTCACGTACAGGGGTCAGAGAACGATGGACAAGTCATATACAGGCGTCAGCGAATGATGGATAAGTCACGTACAGGAGTAGAGATCGATAGACAAGTCACGTACAGGGGTCAGAGAACGATGGACAAGTCATATACAGGCGTCAGCGAATGATGGATAAGTCACGTACAGGAGTAGAGATCGATAGACAAGTCATGTACAGGGGTCAGAGAACGATGGACAAGTCATATACAGGCATCAGAGAATGATGGATAAGTCACGTACAGGGGTAGAGGACGATGGACAAGTCACATACAGGGGTAGAGAATGATGGACAAGTCACATACAGGGGTAGAGAATGATGGACAAGTCACGTACGGGGGTAGAGAACGATGGACAAGTCACATACAGGGGTAGAGAACGATGGACAAGTCACATACAAGCATCAGAGAATGATGGACAAGTCAAGCACAGGAGTCAGATGATGATGGACAAGTCATCTACAGGGGTCAGAGAACGATGGACATGTCACATACAGGCATCAGAGAATGATGGAAAAGTCACGTACAGGAGTAGAGATCGATAGACAAGTCACGTACAGGGGTCAGAGAACGATGGACAAGTCATAAACAGGCATCAGAGAATGATGGATAAGTCACGTACAGGGGTAGAGGACGATGGACAAGTCACATACAGGGGTAGAGAATGATGGACAAGTCACGTACGGGGGTAGAGAACGATGGACAAGTCACATACAGGGGTAGAGAACGATGGACAAGTCACATACAAGCATCAGAGAATGATGGACAAGTCACGTACAGGGGTAGAGAACGATGGACAAGTCACATACAGGCATCAGTGAATGATGGACAAGTCACGTACAGAGGTAGAGAACGATGGACAAGTCACATACAGGTGGCAGAGAACGATGGACAAGTCACATACAGGTGGCAGAGAACGATGGACAAGTCACATACAGGTGGCAGAGAACGATGGACAAGTCACATACAGGCAGCAGAGAACGATGAACAAGACACATACAGGCAGCAGAGAACGATGAACAAGACACATACAGGCAGCAGAGAACGATGAACAAGTCACATACAGGCAGCAGAGAACGATGGACAAGTCACATACAGGGGTAGAGAATGATGGACAAGTCACATACAGGGGTAGAAAACGATGGACAAGTCACATACAAGCATCAGAGAATGATGGAGAAGTCACATACAGGGGTAGAGAACGATGGACAAGTCACATACAGGCGTCAGAGAATGATGGACAAGTCACGTACAGGCAGCAGAGAACGATGGACAAGTCACATACGGGCGACAGAGAACGATGGACAAGTCAAGTACAGGTGGCAAAGAATGTCCTTAACAATGTAAGCTCTGACGAGTAGGGCCTTCAGCCCTCATGTGCTTATCCTTCTCTTACTTAAACCATCTTCGACTGCACCAAATTCAGTGGTTTTCTGCCACCGATACTTTTATGTCAGTGTTGTCGGCTGATGTAGCTATGTTTATAAACCATGTACTTGTCCTATATTGTCTTCAATTGTTAGTCACAATTTTCAAGTTTTATTTTGTTTATGTACTCTGTAATTGGACGCCGCGGATCCCTTGTGGCGCCATATAAATAAAGGATAATAATAATAATAACGATGGAAAAGTCATGCACAGGCGTCAGAGAACGATGGACAAGTCAAGCACAGGAGTCAGATAATGATTGACAAGTCACATAAAGGCGTCAGAGAATGAAGGACAAGTCACATACAGGGGTAGAGAACGATGGACAAGTCACATACAGGGGTAGAGAACGATGGACAAGTCAAGCACAGGAGTCAGATGATGATGGACAAGTCATCTACAGGGGTCAGAGAACGATGGACATGTCACATACAGGCATCAGAGAATGATGGAAAAGTCACGTACAGGAGTAGAGATCGATAGACAAGTCACGTACAGGGGTCAGAGAACGATGGACAAGTCATATACAGGCGTCAGCGAATGATGGATAAGTCACGTACAGGAGTAGAGATCGATAGACAAGTCATGTACAGGGGTCAGAGAACGATGGACAAGTCATATACAGGCATCAGAGAATGATGGATAAGTCACGTACAGGGGTAGAGGACGATGGACAAGTCATATACAGGGGTAGAGAATGATGGACAAGTCACGTACGGGGGTAGAGAACGATGGACAAGTCACATACAGGGGTAGAGAACGATGGACAAGTCACATACAAGCATCAGAGAATGATGGACAAGTCAAGCACAGGATTCAGATGATGATGGACAAGTCATCTACAGGGGTCAGAGAACGATGGACATGTCACATACAGGCATCAGAGAATGATGGAAAAGTCACGTACAGGAGTAGAGATCAATAGACAAGTCACGTACAGGGGCCAGAGAACGATGGACAAGTCATAAACAGGCATCAGAGAATGATGGATAAGTCACGTACAGGGGTAGAGGACGATGGACAAGTCACATACAGGGGTAGAGAATGATGGACAAGTCACATACAGGGGTAGAGAACGATGGACAAGTCACATACAAGCATCAGAGAATGATGGACAAGTCACGTACAGGGGTAGAGAACGATGGACAAGTCACATACAGGCATCAGTGAATGATGGACAAGTCACGTACAGAGGTAGAGAACGATGGACAAGACACATACAGGTGGCAGAGAACGATGGATAAGTCACATACAGGGGTAGAGAACGATGGACAAGTTACATACAGGGGTAGAGAACGATGGACAAGTCACATACATGGGTAGAGAATAATGGACAAGTCACATACAGGCGTCAGAGAATGATGGACAAGTCACATACAGGCAGCAGAGAACGATGGACAAGTCACATACGGGCGACAGAGAACGATGGATAAGTCACATACAGGGGTAGAGAACGATGGACAAGTCACATACAGGGGTAGAGAACGATGGACAAGTCACATACAAGCATCAGAGAATGATGGACAAGTCACGTACAGGGGTAGAGAACGATGGACAAGTCACATACAGGCATCAGTGAATGATGGACAAGTCACGTACAGAGATAGAGAACGATGGACAAGACACATACAGGTGGCAGAGAACGATGGATAAGTCACATACAGGGGTAGAGAACGATGGACAAGTTACATACAGGGGTAGAGAATGATGGACAAGTCACATACAGGCGTCAGAGAACGATGGACAAGTCACATACAGGTGGCAGAGAACGATGGACAAGTCACATACAGGTGGCAGAGAACGATGGACAAGTCACATACAGGCAGCAGAGAACGATGAACAAGACACATACAGGCAGCAGAGAACGATGAACAAGACACATACAGGCAGCAGAGAACGATGAACAAGTCACATACAGGCAGCAGAGAACGATGGACAAGTCACATACAGGGGTAGAGAACGATGGACAAGTCACATAGAGGGGTAGAGAACGATGGACAAGTCACATACAGGGGTAGAGAATGATGGACAAGTCACATACAGGGGTAGAAAACGATGGACAAGTCACATACAAGCATCAGAGAATGATGGACAAGTCACATACAGGGGTAGAGAACGATGGACAAGTCACATACAGGCGTCAGAGAATGATGGACAAGTCACGTACAGGCAGCAGAGAACGAAGGACAAGTCACATACGGGCGACAGAGAACGATGGACAAGTCAAGTACAGGTGGCAAAGAATGTCCTTAACAATGTAAGCTCTGACGAGTAGGGCCTTCAGCCCTCATGTGCTTATCCTTCTCTTACTTAAACCATCTTCGACGGCACCAAATTCAGTGGTTTTCTGCCACCGATACTTTTATGTCAGTGTTGTCGGCTGATGTAGCTATGTTTATAAACCATGTACTTGTCCTATATTGTCTTCAATTGTTAGTCACAATTTTCAAGTTTTATTTTGTTTATGTACTCTGTAATTGGACGCCGCGGATCCCTTGTGGCGCCAAATAAATAAAGGATAATAATAATAATAACGATGGAAAAGTCATGCACAGGCGTCAGAGAACGATGGACAAGTCAAGCACAGGAGTCAGATAATGATTGACAAGTCACATAAAGGCGTCAGAGAATGAAGGACAAGTCACATACAGGGGTAGAGAACGATGGACAAGTCACATACAGGGGTAGAGAACGATGGACAAGTCAAGCACAGGAGTCAGATGATGATGGACAAGTCATCTACAGGGGTCAGAGAACGATGGACATGTCACATACAGGCATCAGAGAATGATGGAAAAGTCACGTACAGGAGTAGAGATCGATAGACAAGTCACGTACAGGGGTCAGAGAACGATGGACAAGTCATATACAGGCGTCAGCGAATGATGGATAAGTCACGTACAGGAGTAGAGATCGATAGACAAGTCATGTACAGGGGTCAGAGAACGATGGACAAGTCATATACAGGCATCAGAGAATGATGGATAAGTCACGTACAGGGGTAGAGGACGATGGACAAGTCACATACAGGGGTAGAGAATGATGGAAAAGTCACGTACGGGGGTAGAGAACGATGGACAAGTCACATACAGGGGTAGAGAACGATGGACAAGTCACATACAAGCATCAGAGAATGATGGACAAGTCAAGCACAGGAGTCAGATGATGATGGACAAGTCATATACAGGGGTCAGAGAACGATGGACATGTCACATACAGGCATCAGAGAATGATGGAAAAGTCACGTACAGGAGTAGAGATCGATAGACAAGTCACGTACAGGGGTCAGAGAACGATGGACAAGTCATAAACAGGCATCAGAGAATGATGGATAAGTCACGTACAGGGGTAGAGGACGATGGACAAGTCACATACAGGGGTAGAGAATGATGGACAAGTCACGTACGGGGGTAGAGAACGATGGACAAGTCACATACAGGGGTAGAGAACGATGGACAAGTCACATACAAGCATCAGAGAATGATGGACAAGTCACGTACAGGGGTAGAGAACGATGGACAAGTCACATACAGGCATCAGTGAATGATGGACAAGTCACGTACAGAGGTAGAGAACGATGGACAAGTCACATACAGGTGGCAGAGAACGATGGACAAGTCACATACAGGTGGCAGAGAACGATGGACAAGTCACATACAGGCAGCAGAGAACGATGAACAAGACACATACAGGCAGCAGAGAACGATGAACAAGACACATACAGGCAGCAGAGAACGATGAACAAGTCACATACAGGCAGCAGAGAACGATGGACAAGTCACATACAGGGGTAGAGAACGATGGACAAGTCACATAGAGGGGTAGAGAACGATGGACAAGTCACATACAGGGGTAGAGAATGATGGACAAGTCACATACAGGGGTAGAAAACGATGGACAAGTCACATACAAGCATCAGAGAATGATGGACAAGTCACATACAGGGGTAGAGAACGATGGACAAGTCACATACAGGCGTCAGAGAATGATGGACAAGTCACGTACAGGCAGCAGAGAACGATGGACAAGTCACATACGGGCGACAGAGAACGATGGACAAGTCAAGTACAGGTGGCAAAGAATGTCCTTAATAATGTAAGCTCTGACGAGTAGGGCCTTCAGCCCTCATGTGCTTATCCTTCTCTTACTTAAACCATCTTCGACTGCACCAAATTCAGTGGTTTTTTGCCACCGATACTTTTATGTCAGTGTTGTCGGCTGATGTAGCTATGTTTATAAACCATGTACTTGTCCTATATTGTCTTCAATTGTTAGTCACAATTTTCAAGTTTTATTTTGTTTATGTACTCTGTAATTGGACGCCGCGGATCCCTTGTGGCGCCATATAAAAAAAGGATAATAATAATAATAACGATGGAAAAGTCATGCACAGGCGTCAGAGAACGATGGACAAGTCAAGCACAGGAGTCAGATAATGATTGACAAGTCACATAAAGGCGTCAGAGAATGAAGGACAAGTCACATACAGGGGTAGAGAACGATGGACAAGTCACATACAGGGGTAGAGAACGATGGACAAGTCAAGCACAGGAGTCAGATGATGATGGACAAGTCATCTACAGGGGTCAGAGAACGATGGACATGTCACATACAGGCATCAGAGAATGATGGAAAAGTCACGTACAGGAGTAGAGATCGATAGACAAGTCACGTACAGGGGTCAGAGAACGATGGACAAGTCATATACAGGCGTCAGCGAATGATGGATAAGTCACGTACAGGAGTAGAGATCGATAGACAAGTCATGTACAGGGGTCAGAGAACGATGGACAAGTCATATACAGGCATCAGAGAATGATGGATAAGTCACGTACAGGGGTAGAGAACGATGGACAAGTCACATACAGGGGTAGAGAATGATGGACAAGTCACGTACGGGGGTAGAGAACGATGGACAAGTCACATACAGGGGTAGAGAACGATGGACAAGTCACATACAAGCATCAGAGAATGATGGACAAGTCAAGCACAGGATTCAGATGATGATGGACAAGTCATCTACAGGGGTCAGAGAACGATGGACATGTCACATACAGGCATCAGAGAATGATGGAAAAGTCACGTACAGGAGTAGAGATCAATAGACAAGTCACGTACAGGGGCCAGAGAACGATGGACAAGTCATAAACAGGCATCAGAGAATGATGGACAAGTCACATACAGGGGTAGAGAATGATGGACAAGTCACATACAGGGGTAGAGAACGATGGACAAGTCACATACAAGCATCAGAGAATGATGGACAAGTCACGTACAGGGGTAGAGAACGATGGACAAGTCACATACAGGCATCAGTGAATGATGGACAAGTCACGTACAGAGGTAGAGAACGATGGACAAGACACATACAGGTGGCAGAGAACGATGGATAAGTCACATACAGGGGTAGAGAACGATGGACAAGTTACATACAGGGGTAGAGAACGATGGACAAGTCACATACATGGGTAGAGAATGATGGACAAGTCACATACAGGCGTCAGAGAATGATGGACAAGTCACATACAGGCAGCAGAGAACGATGGACAAGTCACATACGGGCGACAGAGAACGATGGATAAGTCACATACAGAGGTAGAGAACGATGGACAAGTCACATACAGGGGTAGAGAACGATGGACAAGACACATACAGGTGGCAGAGAACGATGGATAAGTCACATACAGGGGTAGAGAACGATGGACAAGTCACATACAGGGGTAGAGAACGATGGACAAGTCACATACAGGCGTCAGAGAATGATGGACAAGTCACGTACAGGCAGCAGAGAACGATGGACAAGTCACATACGGGCGACAGAGAACGATGGACAAGTCAAGTACAAGTGGCAAAGAATGTCCTTAACAATGTAAGCTCTGACGAGTAGGGCCTTCAGCCCTCATGTGCTTATCCTTCTCTTACTTAAACCATCTTCGACGGCACCAAATTCAGTGGTTTTCTGCCACCGATACTTTTATGTCAGTGTTGTCGGCTGATGTAGCTATGTTTATAAACCATGTACTTGTCCTATATTGTCTTCAATTGTTAGTCACAATTTTCAAATTTTATTTTGTTTATGTACTCTGTAATTGGACGCCGCGGATCCCTTGTGGCGCCATATAAATAAAGGATAATAATAATAATAACGATGGAAAAGTCATGCACAGGCGTCAGAGAACGATGGACAAGTCAAGCACAGGAGTCAGATAATGATTGACAAGTCACATAAAGGCGTCAGAGAATGAAGGACAAGTCACATACAGGGGTAGAGAACGATGGACAAGTCACATACAGGGGTAGAGAACGATGGACAAGTCAAGCACAGGAGTCAGATGATGATGGACAAGTCATCTACAGGGGTCAGAGAACGATGGACATGTCACATACAGGCATCAGAGAATGATGGAAAAGTCACGTACAGGAGTAGAGATCGATAGACAAGTCACGTACAGGGGTCAGAGAACGATGGACAAGTCATATACAGGCGTCAGCGAATGATGGATAAGTCACGTACAGGAGTAGAGATCGATAGACAAGTCATGTACAGGGGTCAGAGAACGATGGACAAGTCATATACAGGCATCAGAGAATGATGGATAAGTCACGTACAGGGGTAGAGGACGATGGACAAGTCACATACAGGGGTAGAGAATGATGAACAAGTCACGTACGGGGGTAGAGAACGATGGACAAGTCACATACAGGGGTAGAGAACGATGGACAAGTCACATACAAGCATCAGAGAATGATGGACAAGTCAAGCACAGGAGTCAGATGATGATGGACAAGTCATCTACAGGGGTCAGAGAACGATGGACATGTCACATACAGGCATCAGAGAATGATGGAAAAGTCACGTACAGGAGTAGAGATCAATAGACAAGTCACGTACAGGGGTCAGAGAACGATGGACAAGTCATAAACAGGCATCAGAGAATGATGGATAAGTCACGTACAGGGGTAGAGGACGATGGACAAGTCACATACAGGGGTAGAGAATGATGGACAAGTCACATACAGGGGTAGAGAACGATGGACAAGTCACATACAAGCATCAGAGAATGATGGACAAGTCACGTACAGGGGTAGAGAACGATGGACAAGTCACATACAGGCATCAGTGAATGATGGACAAGTCACGTACAGAGGTAGAGAACGATGGACAAGTCACATACAGGTGGCAGAGAACGATGGACAAGTCACATACAGGTGGCAGAGAACGATGGACAAGTCACATACAGGCAGCAGAGAACGATGAACAAGACACATACAGGCAGCAGAGAACGATGAACAAGACACATACAGGCAGCAGAGAACGATGAACAAGTCACATACAGGCAGCAGAGAACGATGGACAAGTCACATACAGGGGTAGAGAACGATGGACAAGTCACATAGAGGGGTAGAGAACGATGGACAAGTCACATACAGGGGTAGAGAATGATGGACAAGTCACATACAGGGGTAGAAAACGATGGACAAGTCACATACAAGCATCAGAGAATGATGGACAAGTCACATACAGGGGTAGAGAACGATGGACAAGTCACATACAGGCGTCAGAGAATGATGGACAAGTCACGTACAGGCAGCAGAGAACGATGGACAAGTCACATACGGGCGACAGAGAACGATGGACAAGTCAAGTACAGGTGGCAAAGAATGTCCTTAACAATGTAAGCTCTGACGAGTAGGGCCTTCAGCCCTCATGTGCTTATCCTTCTCTTACTTAAACCATCTTCGACTGCACCAAATTCAGTGGTTTTCTGCCACCGATACTTTTATGTCAGTGTTGTCGGCTGATGTAGCTATGTTTATAAACCATGTACTTGTCCTATATTGTCTTCAATTGTTAGTCACAATTTTCAAGTTTTATTTTTTTATGTACTCTGTAATTGGACGCCGCGGATCCCTTGTGGTGCCATATAAATAAAGGATAATAATAATAATAACGATGGAAAAGTCATGCACAGGCGTCAGAGAACGATGGACAAGTCAAGCACAGGAGTCAGATAATGATTGACAAGTCACATAAAGGCGTCAGAGAATGAAGGACAAGTCACATACAGGGGTAGAGAACGATGGACAAGTCACATACAGGGGTAGAGAACGATGGACAAGTCAAGCACAGGAGTCAGATGATGATGGACAAGTCATCTACAGGGGTCAGAGAACGATGGACATGTCACATACAGGCATCAGAGAATGATGGAAAAGTCACGTACAGGAGTAGAGATCGATAGACAAGTCACGTACAGGGGTCAGAGAATGATGGACAAGTCATATACAGGCGTCAGCGAATGATGGATAAGTCACGTACAGGAGTAGAGATCGATAGACAAGTCATGTACAGGGGTCAGAGAACGATGGACAAGTCATATACAGGCATCAGAGAATGATGGATAAGTCACGTACAGGGGTAGAGCACGATGGACAAGTCACATACAGGGGTAGAGAATGATGGACAAGTCACGTACGGGGGTAGAGAACGATGGACAAGTCACATACAGGGGTAGAGAACAATGGACAAGTCACGTACGGGGGTAGAGAACGATGGACAAGTCACATACAGGGGTAGAGAACAATGGACAAGTCACATACAAGCATCAGAGAATGATGGACAAGTCAAGCACAGGATTCAGATGATGATGGACAAGTCATCTACAGGGGTCAGAGAACGATGGACATGTCACATACAGGCATCAGAGAATGATGGAAAAGTCACGTACAGGAGTAGAGATCAATAGACAAGTCACGTACAGGGGTCAGAGAACGATGGACAAGTCATAAACAGGCATCAGAGAATGATGGATAAGTCACGTACAGGGGTAGAGGACGATGGACAAGTCACATACAGGGGTAGAGAATGATGGACAAGTCACATACAGGGGTAGAGAACGATGGACAAGTCACATACAAGCATCAGAGAATGATGGACAAGTCACGTACAGGGGTAGAGAACGATGGACAAGTCACATACAGGCATCAGTGAATGATGGACAAGTCACGTACAGAGATAGAGAACGATGGACAAGACACATACAGGGGTAGAGAACGATGGATAAGTCACATACAGGGGCAGAGAACGATGGACAAGTTACATACAGGGGTAGAGAACGATGGACAAGTCACATACATGGGTAGAGAATGATGGACAAGTCACATACAGGCGTCAGAGAATGAAGGACAAGTCACATACAGGCAGCAGAGAACGATGGACAAGTCACATACGGGCGACAGAGAACGATGGATAAGTCACATACAGGGGTAGAGAACGATGGACAAGTCACATACAGGGGTAGAGAACGATGGACAAGACACATACAGGTGGCAGAGAACGATGGATAAGTCACATACAGGGGTAGAGAACGATGGACAAGTCACATACAGGGGTAGAGAACGATGGACAAGTCACATACAGGCGTCAGAGAATGATGGACAAGTCACGTACAGGCAGCAGAGAACGATGGACAAGTCACATACAGGGGTAGAGAACGATGGACAAGTCACATACAAGCATCAGAGAATGATGGACAAGTCAAGCACAGGAGTCAGATGATGATGGACAAGTCATCTACAGGGGTCAGAGAACGATGGACATGTCACATACAGGCATCAGAGAATGATGGAAAAGTCACGTACAGGAGTAGAGATCGATAGACAAGTCACGTACAGGGGTCAGAGAATGATGGACAAGTCATATACAGGCGTCAGCGAATGATGGATAAGTCACGTACAGGAGTAGAGATCGATAGACAAGTCATGTACAGGGGTCAGAGAACGATGGACAAGTCATATACAGGCATCAGAGAATGATGGATAAGTCACGTACAGGGGTAGAGCACGATGGACAAGTCACATACAGGGGTAGAGAATGATGGACAAGTCACGTACGGGGGTAGAGAACGATGGACAAGTCACATACAGGGGTAGAGAACAATGGACAAGTCACGTACGGGGGTAGAGAACGATGGACAAGTCACATACAGGGGTAGAGAACAATGGACAAGTCACATACAAGCATCAGAGAATGATGGACAAGTCAAGCACAGGATTCAGATGATGATGGACAAGTCATCTACAGGGGTCAGAGAACGATGGACATGTCACATACAGGCATCAGAGAATGATGGAAAAGTCACGTACAGGAGTAGAGATCAATAGACAAGTCACGTACAGGGGCCAGAGAACGATGGACAAGTCATAAACAGGCATCAGAGAATGATGGATAAGTCACGTACAGGGGTAGAGGACGATGGACAAGTCACATACAGGGGTAGAGAATGATGGACAAGTCACATACAGGGGTAGAGAACGATGGACAAGTCACATACAAGCATCAGAGAATGATGGACAAGTCACGTACAGGGGTAGAGAACGATGGACAAGTCACATACAGGCATCAGTGAATGATGGACAAGTCACGTACAGAGGTAGAGAACGATGGACAAGACACATACAGGTGGCAGAGAACGATGGATAAGTCACATACAGGGGTAGAGAACGATGGACAAGTTACATACAGGGGTAGAGAACGATGGACAAGTCACATACATGGGTAGAGAATGATGGACAAGTCACATACAGGCGTCAGAGAATGATGGACAAGTCACATACAGGCAGCAGAGAACGATGGACAAGTCACATACGGGCGACAGAGAACGATGGATAAGTCACATACAGGGGTAGAGAACGATGGACAAGTCACATACAGGGGTAGAGAACGATGGACAAGACACATACAGGTGGCAGAGAACGATGGATAAGTCACATACAGGGGTAGAGAACGATGGACAAGTCACATACAGGGGTAGAGAACGATGGACAAGTCACATACAGGCGTCAGAGAATGATGGACAAGTCACGTACAGGCAGCAGAGAACGATGGACAAGTCACATACGGGCGACAGAGAACGATGGACAAGTCAAGTACAGGTGGCAAAGAATGTCCTTAACAATGTAAGCTCTGACGAGTAGGGCCTTCAGCCCTCATGTGCTTATCCTTCTCTTACTTAAACCATCTTCGACGGCACCAAATTCAGTGGTTTTCTGCCACCGATACTTTTATGTCAGTGTTGTCGGCTGATGTAGCTATGTTTATAAACCATGTACTTGTCCTATATTGTCTTCAATTGTTAGTCACAATTTTCAAATTTTATTTTGTTTATGTACTCTGTAATTGGACGCCGCGGATCCCTTGTGGCGCCATATAAATAAAGGATAATAATAATAATAACGATGGAAAAGTCATGCACAGGCGTCAGAGAACGATGGACAAGTCAAGCACAGGAGTCAGATAATGATTGACAAGTCACATAAAGGCGTCAGAGAATGAAGGACAAGTCACATACAGGGGTAGAGAACGATGGACAAGTCACATACAGGGGTAGAGAACGATGGACAAGTCAAGCACAGGAGTCAGATGATGATGGACAAGTCATCTACAGGGGTCAGAGAACGATGGACATGTCACATACAGGCATCAGAGAATGATGGAAAAGTCACGTACAGGAGTAGAGATCGATAGACAAGTCACGTACAGGGGTCAGAGAACGATGGACAAGTCATATACAGGCGTCAGCGAATGATGGATAAGTCACGTACAGGAGTAGAGATCGATAGACAAGTCATGTACAGGGGTCAGAGAACGATGGACAAGTCATATACAGGCATCAGAGAATGATGGATAAGTCACGTACAGGGGTAGAGGACGATGGACAAGTCACATACAGGGGTAGAGAATGATGAACAAGTCACGTACGGGGGTAGAGAACGATGGACAAGTCACATACAGGGGTAGAGAACGATGGACAAGTCACATACAAGCATCAGAGAATGATGGACAAGTCAAGCACAGGAGTCAGATGATGATGGACAAGTCATCTACAGGGGTCAGAGAACGATGGACATGTCACATACAGGCATCAGAGAATGATGGAAAAGTCACGTACAGGAGTAGAGATCAATAGACAAGTCACGTACAGGGGTCAGAGAACGATGGACAAGTCATAAACAGGCATCAGAGAATGATGGATAAGTCACGTACAGGGGTAGAGGACGATGGACAAGTCACATACAGGGGTAGAGAATGATGGACAAGTCACATACAGGGGTAGAGAACGATGGACAAGTCACATACAAGCATCAGAGAATGATGGACAAGTCACGTACAGGGGTAGAGAACGATGGACAAGTCACATACAGGCATCAGTGAATGATGGACAAGTCACGTACAGAGATAGAGAACGATGGACAAGACACATACAGGGGTAGAGAACGATGGATAAGTCACATACAGGGGTAGAGAACGATGGACAAGTTACATACAGGGGTAGAGAACGATGGACAAGTCACATACATGGGTAGAGAATGATGGACAAGTCACATACAGGCGTCAGAGAATGAAGGACAAGTCACATACAGGCAGCAGAGAACGATGGACAAGTCACATACGGGCGACAGAGAACGATGGATAAGTCACATACAGGGGTAGAGAACGATGGACAAGTCACATACAGGGGTAGAGAACGATGGACAAGACACATACAGGTGGCAGAGAACGATGGATAAGTCACATACAGGGGTAGAGAACGATGGACAAGTCACATACAGGGGTAGAGAACGATGGACAAGTCACATACAGGCGTCAGAGAATGATGGACAAGTCACGTACAGGCAGCAGAGAACGATGGACAAGTCACATACGGGCGACAGAGAACGATGGACAAGTCAAGTACAGGTGGCAAAGAATGTCCTTAACAATGTAAGCTCTGACGAGTAGGGCCTTCAGCCCTCATGTGCTTATCCTTCTCTTACTTAAACCATCTTCGACGGCACCAAATTCAGTGGTTTTCTGCCACCGATACTTTTATGTCAGTGTTGTCGGCTGATGTAGCTATGTTTATAAACCATGTACTTGTCCTATATTGTCTTCAATTGTTAGTCACAATTTTCAAGTTTTATTTTGTTTATGTACTCTGTAATTGGACGCCGCGGATCCCTTGTGGCGCCATATAAATAAAGGATAATAATAATAATAATAATAATAACGATGGAAAAGTCATGCACAGGCGTCAGAGAACGATGGACAAGTCAAGCACAGGAGTCAGATAATGATTGACAAGTCACATAAAGGCGTCAGAGAATGAAGGACAAGTCACATACAGGGGTAGAGAACGATGGACAAGTCACATACAGGGGTAGAGAACGATGGACAAGTCAAGCACAGGAGTCAGATGATGATGGACAAGTCATCTACAGGGGTCAGAGAACGATGGACATGTCACATACAGGCATCAGAGAATGATGGAAAAGTCACGTACAGGAGTAGAGATCGATAGACAAGTCACGTACAGGGGTCAGAGAACGATGGACAAGTCATATACAGGCGTCAGCGAATGATGGATAAGTCACGTACAGGAGTAGAGATCGATAGACAAGTCATGTACAGGGGTCAGAGAACGATGGACAAGTCATATACAGGCATCAGAGAATGATGGATAAGTCACGTACAGGGGTAGAGTACGATGGACAAGTCACATACAGGGGTAGAGAATGATGGACAAGTCACGTACGGGGGTAGAGAACGATGGACAAGTCACATACAGGGGTAGAGAACGATGGACAAGTCACATACAAGCATCAGAGAATGATGGACAAGTCACGTACAGGGGTAGAGAACGATGGACAAGTCACATACAGGCATCAGTGAATGATGGACAAGTCACGTACAGAGGTAGAGAACGATGGACAAGTCACATACAGGTGGCAGAGAACGATGGACAAGTCACATACAGGTGGCAGAGAACGATGGACAAGTCACATACAGGTGGCAGAGAACGATGGACAAGTCACATACAGGCAGCAGAGAACGATGAACAAGACACATACAGGCAGCAGAGAACGATGAACAAGACACATACAGGCAGCAGAGAACGATGAACAAGTCACATACAGGAAGCAGAGAACGATGGACAAGTCACATACAGGGGTAGAGAACGATGGACAAGTCACATAGAGGGGTAGAGAACGATGGACAAGTCACATACAGGGGTAGAGAATGATGGACAAGTCACATACAGGGGTAGAGAATGATGGACAAGTCACATACAGGGGTAGAAAACGATGGACAAGTCACATACAAGCATCAGAGAATGATGGACAAGTCACATACAGGGTAGAGAACGATGGACAAGTCACATACAGGCGTCAGAGAATGATGGACAAGTCACGTACAGGCAGCAGAGAACGATGGACAAGTCACATACGGGCGACAGAGAACGATGGACAAGTCAAGTACAGGTGGCAAAGAATGTCCTTAACAATGTAAGCTCTGACGAGTAGGGCCTTCAGCCCTCATGTGCTTATCCTTCTCTTACTTAAACCATCTTCGACTGCACCAAATTCAGTGGTTTTCTGCCACCGATACTTTTATGTCAGTGTTGTCGGCTGATGTAGCTATGTTTATAAACCATGTACTTGTCCTATATTGTCTTCAATTGTTAGTCACAATTTTCAAGTTTTATTTTGTTTATGTACTCTGTAATTGGACGCCGCGGATCCCTTGTGGCGCCATATAAATAAAGGATAATAATAATAATAACGATGGAAAAGTCATGCACAGGCGTCAGAGAACGATGGACAAGTCAAGCACAGGAGTCAGATAATGATTGACAAGTCACATAAAGGCGTCAGAGAATGAAGGACAAGTCACATACAGGGGTAGAGAACGATGGACAAGTCACATACAGGGGTAGAGAACGATGGACAAGTCAAGCACAGGAGTCAGATGATGATGGACAAGTCATCTACAGGGGTCAGAGAACGATGGACATGTCACATACAGGCATTAGAGAATGATGGAAAAGTCACGTACAGGAGTAGAGATCGATAGACAAGTCACGTACAGGGGTCAGAGAACGATGGACAAGTCATATACAGGCGTCAGCGAATGATGGATAAGTCACGTACAGGAGTAGAGATCGATAGACAAGTCATGTACAGGGGTCAGAGATTGATGGACAAGTCATATACAGGCATCAGAGAATGATGGATAAGTCATGTACAGGGGTAGAGGACGATGGACAAGTCACATACAGGGGTAGAGAACGATGGACAAGTCACATACAAGCATCAGAGAATGATGGACAAGTCAAGCACAGGAGTCAGATGATGATGGACAAGTCATCTACAGGGGTCAGAGAACGATGGACATGTCACATACAGGCATCAGAGAATGATGTAAAAGTCACGTACAGGAGTAGAGATTAATAGACAAGTCACGTACAGGGGTCAGAGAATGATGGATAAGTCACGTACAGGGGTAGAGGACGATGGACAAGTCACATACAGGGGTAGAGAACGATGGACAAGTCACATACAAGCATCAGAGAATGATGGACAAGTCACATACAGGGGTAGAGAACGATGGACAAGTCACATACAGGCATCAGTGAATGATGGACAAGTCACGTACAGAGGTAGAGAACGATGGACAAGGCACATACAGGTGGCAGAGAACGATGGATAAGTCACATACTGGGGTAGAGAACGATGGACAAGTTACATACAGGGGTAGAGAACGATGGACAAGGCACATACAGGCGTCAGAGAATGATGGACAAGTCACATACAGGCAGCAGAGAACGATGGACAAGTCACATACGGGCGACAGAGAATGATGGACAAGTCAAGTACAGGTGGCAAAGAATGTCCTTAACAATGTAAGCTCTGACGAGTAGGGCCTTCAACCCTCATGTGCTTATCCTTCTCTTACTTAAACCATCTTTGGCGGCACCAAATTCAGTGGTTTTCTGCCACCGATACTTATGTCAGTGTTGTCGGCTGATGTAGCTATGTTTATAAACCATGTACTTGTCCTATATTATCTTCAATTGTAAGTCACTATTTTCTGTTTTTATTTTGTTTATGTACTCTGTAATCCGGCTCCGGGTATCCCTTCTGGTGCCATATAAATAAAGGATAGTAGTAATAATAATAATAATAATAATAATAATAACGATGGAAAAGTCATGCACAGGCGTCAGAGAATGATGGACAAGTCGCATACAGGGGTAGAGAACGATGGATAAGTCACATACAGCGGTAGAGAACTATGGACAAGTCACATACAGGGGTAGAGAATGATGGACAAGTCACGTATAGGGATCAGAGAACGATGTACAAGTCTAGCACGGGAGTCAGATAATGATGGACAAGTCACATATAGGGGTAGAGAATGATGGACAAGTCACAGGTGTAGAGAACAATGGACAAGTCACGTACAGGGGTAGAGTACGATGGACAAATATTGGAAAGCTGCTCAATCAGATGTAATATCAGTCAGGTGCTAAAATGGAGGGGTAATTCTGTGTAAGAAAAAAACAATTTGTGTTCCCTAATGCACACTGAGTGAGTAATAATACTACATAATGGCCCTCATTCCGAGTTGTTCGCTCGCAAGGCGATTTTAGCAGTATTGCACACGCTAAGCCGCCGCCTACTGGGAGTGAATCTTAGCTTCTTAAAATTGCGAACGATGTATTCGCAATATTGCGATTACACACCTCGTAGCAGTTTCAGAGTAGCTTCAGACTTACTCGGCATCTGCGATCAGTTCAGTGCTTGTCGTTCCTGGTTTGACGTCACAAACACACCCAGCGTTCGCCCAGACACTCCTCCGTTTCTCCAGCCACTCCCGCGTTTTTTCCGGAAACGGTAGCGTTTTTATCCACACGCCCATAAAACGCCGTGTTTCCGCCCAGTAACACCCATTTCCTGTCAATCACACTACGATCGCCGGAGCGAAGAAAAAGCCGTGAGTAAAAATCCTATCTTCATAGCAAATTTACTTGGCGCAGTCGCAGTGCGGACATTGCGCATGCGCACTAAGCGGAAAATCGCTGCGATGCGATGAAATTTACCGAGCGAACAACTCGGAATGAGGGCCAATAATCAGATAATACGGAGATCTTAGTTGCGTATATCTGCAGATATAGGGTTAATACCCAAATAAAAACAGGACACGCACACCGTGAAAGTAAAACTTTATAGTCACGTATAGGGTTAGAGAACGATGAACAAGTCACATAGAGGGGTAGAGAACGATGAACAAGACACATACAGGCAGCAGAGAACGATGAACAAGTCACATACAGGCAGCAGAGAACGATGGACAAGTCACATACAGGGGTAGAGAACGATGGACAAGTCACATACAGGAGTAGAGAATGATGGACAAGTCACATACGGGCGACAGAGAACGATGGACAAGTCACGTAGAGTGGTAGAGAACGATGGACAAGTCAAGCGCAGGGGTCAGAGAATGATGGACAAGTCACGTACAGTCGCACGCAGGCAGCTTTCCAAAAGCGATCAATAAAACTGCAAATACAGTAGGAGGTGTTAAACACCTCCTTGCTGCATTTGCGAGCCTAGCACTGCGACCGGCGTCACAGCCTGGGATCAGCGTTGTAACCGCAAATGGCAAGCTGAGTAAGCCTCAGCTTACACAGGGTGGCCGTCGCAGGGGGCCTTGCAAAGCCAAGAAATCTGCATCTCTAGACAAAGACAGTGACTTTGCCACTCCTGGAAAACGGAGGCGACGTGCCCCCTTTTTCAGCAACACTGCCCCATCCCCCAAAAGCTTCTGCCTGTTAATCAGGAACTGTTCTGTACATGCGCAGAATTGGTCCTGCGCAGTTTCTGGATAATTGGGAAACTGCGCAGGAGATCGCAGTAGCGATCCATACTGAATTAGCCCCTTAGTTTGAAAGATTACACATTAAACAATTACCTATATACAGTGTACACAGTGAGTGAGCCGATATTCACCCTATTAAATCACTTGGAAGTAGTGACATGATAGGCTGCATCCTCGTGAATATTGGTTCTAAAACAATGGCAATTTTGCTTTCACTGGATCTTGATCTGTGAACTGGAAGCATAGGGTAAAACAATCTATTTTTGCACTGGTGTTTATAGGTGATGCAGTCATATACACAGGCTGGTGTCACAGTTACACAGGTGTCACATACACAGACAGGTGTCACAGTTACACAGGTGTCACATACACAGACAGGTGTCACAGTTACACAGGTGTCATATTCACTGACAGGTGTCACATACACAGACAGGTGTCACATACACAGACAGGTGTCACATACACAGACAGGTGTCACAGTTACACAGGTGTCACATACACAGACAGGTGTCACAGTTATACAGGTGTCATATTCACTGACAGGTGTCACATACACAGACAGGTGTCACAGTTACACAGGTGTCACATACGCAGACAGGTGTCACAGTTACACAGGTGTCACATACACAGGCAGGTGTCACAGTTATACAGGTGTCATATTCACTGACAGGTGTCACATACACAGACAGGTGTCACAGTTACACAGGTGTCACATACGCAGACAGGTGTCACAGTTACACAGGTGTCACATACACAGGCAGGTGTCACAGTTACACAGGTGTCATGTACACAGGCTGGTGTCACAGTTACACAGGTGTCACATACACAGACAGGTGTCACAGTTACACAGGTGTCATATTCACTGACAGGTGTCACATACACAGACAGGTGTCACATACACAGACAGGTGTCACAGTTACACAGGTGTCACATACACAGACAGGTGTCACAGTTACACAGGTGTCACATACACAGGCAGGTGTCACAGTTACACAGGTGTCATATTCACTGACAGGTGTCACATACACAGACAGGTGTCACAGTTACACAGGTGTCACAGTTATACAGGTGTCATATTCACTGACAGGTGTCACATACACAGACAGGTGTCACAGTTACACAGGTGTCATATTCACTGACAGGTGTCACATACACAGACAGGTGTCACAGTTATACAGGTGTCATATTCACTGACAGGTGTCACATACACAGACAGGTGTCACAGTTACACAGGTGTCACATACGCAGACAGGTGTCACAGTTACACAGGTGTCACATACGCAGACAGGTGTCACAGTTACACAGGTGTCACATACACAGGCAGGTGTCACAGTTACACAGGTGTCACATACACAGACAGGTGTCACAGTTACACAGGTGTCATGTACACAGGCTGGTGTCACAGTTACACAGGTGTCACATACACAGACAGGTGTCACAGTTACACAGGTGTCATATTCACTGACAGGTGTCACATACACAGACAGGTGTCACATACACAGACAGGTGTCACGTACACAGACAGGTGTCACAGTTACACAGGTGTCACAGTTACACAGGTGTCATTCACTGACAGGTGTCACATACACAGACAGGTGTCACAGTTACACAGGTGTCACATACACAGGCAGGTGTCACAGTTACACAGGTGTCATGTACACAGGCTGGTGTCACAGTTACACAGGTGTCATGTACACAGGCTGGTGTCACAGTTACACAGGTGTCACATACACAGACAGGTGTCACAGTTATACAGGTGTCATATTCACTGACAGGTGTCACATACACAGACAGGTGTCACAGTTACACAGGTGTCACATACGCAGACAGGTGTCACAGTTACACAGGTGTCACATACACAGGCAGGTGTCACAGTTACACAGGTGTCATGTACACAGGCTGGTGTCACAGTTACACAGGTGTCACATACACAGACAGGTGTCACAGTTACACAGGTGTCATATTCACTGACAGGTGTCACATACACAGACAGGTGTCACATACACAGACAGGTGTCACAGTTACACAGGTGTCACATACACAGACAGGTGTCACAGTTACACAGGTGTCACATACACAGGCAGGTGTCACAGTTACACAGGTGTCATATTCACTGACAGGTGTCACATACACAGACAGGTGTCACATACACAGACAGGTGTCACGTACACAGACAGGTGTCACAGTTATACAGGTGTCATATTCACTGACAGGTGTCACATACACAGACAGGTGTCACAGTTACACAGGTGTCATATTCACTGACAGGTGTCACATACACAGACAGGTGTCACGTACACAGACAGGTGTCACAGTTATACAGGTGTCATATTCACTGACAGGTGTCACATACACAGACAGGTGTCACAGTTACACAGGTGTCACATACGCAGACAGGTGTCACAGTTACACAGGTGTCACATACACAGGCAGGTGTCACAGTTACACAGGTGTCATGTACACAGGCTGGTGTCACATACACAGACAGGTGTCACAGTTACACAGGTGTCATATTCACTGACAGGTGTCACATACACAGACAGGTGTCACATACACAGACAGGTGTCACATACACAGACAGGTGTCACAGTTACACAGGTGTCACAGTTACACAGGTGTCACAGTTACACAGGTGTCATTCACTGACAGGTGTCACATACACAGACAGGTGTCACAGTTACACAGGTGTCACATACACAGGCAGGTGTCACAGTTACACAGGTGTCATGTACACAGGCTGGTGTCACAGTTACACAGGTGTCACATACACAGACAGGTGTCACAGTTAGTTATACAGGTGTCATATTCACTGACAGGTGTCACATACACAGACAGGTGTCACAGTTACACAGGTGTCACATACGCAGACAGGTGTCACAGTTACACAGGTGTCACATACACAGACAGGTGTCACGTACACAGACAGGTGTCACAGTTACACAGGTGTCACAGTTACACAGGTGTCACAGTTACACAGGTGTCACAGTTACACAGGTGTCATTCACTGACAGGTGTCACATACACAGACAGGTGTCACATACACAGACAGGTGTCACAGTTACACAGGTGTCACAGTTACACAGGTGTCATATTCACTGACAGGTGTCACATACACAGACAGGTGTCACAGTTACACAGGTGTCACATACACAGACAGGTGTCACAGTTACACAGGTGTCACATACACAGGCAGGTGTCACAGTTACACAGGTGTCATATTCACTGACAGGTGTCACATACACAGACAGGTGTCACGTACACAGACAGGTGTCACAGTTATACAGGTGTCATATTCACTGACAGGTGTCACATACACAGACAGGTGTCACAGTTACACAGGTGTCATATTCACTGACAGGTGTCACATACACAGACAGGTGTCACGTACACAGACAGGTGTCACGTACACAGACAGGTGTCACAGTTATACAGGTGTCATATTCACTGACAGGTGTCACATACACAGACAGGTGTCACAGTTACACAGGTGCCACATATGCAGACAGGTGTCACAGTTACACAGGTGTCACATACACAGGCAGGTGTCACAGTTACACAGGTGTCATGTACACAGGCTGGTGTCACAGTTACACAGGTGTCACATACACAGACAGGTGTCACATACACAGACAGGTGTCACGTACACAGACAGGTGTCACAGTTACACAGGTGTCACAGTTACACAGGTGTCACAGTTACACAGGTGTCACAGTTACACAGGTGTCATTCACTGACAGGTGTCACATACACAGACAGGTGTCACATACACAGACAGGTGTCACAGTTACACAGGTGTCACAGTTACACAGGTGTCATATTCACTGACAGGTGTCACATACACAGACAGGTGTCACAGTTACACAGGTGTCACATACACAGACAGGTGTCACAGTTACACAGGTGTCACATACACAGGCAAGTGTCACAGTTACACAGACAGGTGTCACAGTTACACAGGTGTCACATACACAGACAGGTGTCACAGTTACATGTGTCACATATACAGACATATTTAGCCACAAGCTGTACTTACAAGAACTGCTTGAATATTGTTCTTGGATGGAAACACTTGTATATGAGGCAGATGATGATGATCAGAGCAATTGCTGCAATAACTGCAAAAAAAAATAAGAATTTACTTACCGATAATTCTATTTCTCGGAGTCCGTAGTGGATGCTGGGGTTCCTGAAAGGACCATGGGGAATAGCGGCTCCGCAGGAGACAGGGCACAAAAAGTAAAGCTTTATGATCAGGTGGTGTGTACTGGCTCCTCCCCCTATGACCCTCCTCCAAGCCTCAGTTAGGATACTGTGCCCGGACGAGCGTACACAATAAGGAAGGATTTATGAATCCCGGGTAAGACTCATACCAGCCACACCAATCACACCGTACAACCTGTGATCTAAACCCAGTTAACAGTATGATAACAGAGGAGCCTCTGAAAGATGGCTCCCTTCAACAATAACCCGATTTAGGTAACAATAACTATGTACAATTATTGCAGATAATCCGCACTTGGGATGGGCGCCCAGCATCCACTACGGACTCCGAGAAATAGAATTATCGGTAAGTAAATTCTTATTTTCTCTATCGTCCTAGTGGATGCTGGGGTTCCTGAAAGGACCATGGGGATTATACCAAAGCTCCCAAACGGGCGGGAGAGTGCGGATGACTCTGCAGCACCGAATGAGAGAACTCCAGGTCCTCCTTAGCCAGGGTATCAAATTTGTAGAATTTTACAAACGTGTTCTCCCCCGACCACGTAGCCGCTCGGCAGAGTTGTAATGCCGAGACCCCTCGGGCAGCCGCCCAAGAAGAACCCACCTTCCTTGTGGAGTGGGCATTTACCGATTTTGGCTGTGGCAGGCCTGCCACAGAATGTGCAAGCTGAATCGTACTACAAATCCAGCGCGCAATAGTCTGCTTATACGCAGGAGCGCCCAACTTGTTGGGAGCATATAGTATAAACAGTGAGTCAGATTTCCTGACTCCAGCTGTCCTTGAACTGTATATTTTTAAAGCTCTGACAACGTCCAACAACTTGGAGTCCTCCAAGTCGCTTGTAGCCGCAGGCACTACAATAGGCTGGTTCAGATGAAATGCTGACACCACCTTAGGGAGAAAATGCGGACGAGTCCGCAGTTCTGCCCTGTCCGAATGGAAAATCAGATATGGGCTTTTGTAAGATAAAGCTGCCAGTTCTGACACTCTCCTGGCCGAAGCCAGGGCTAGTAGCATGGTCACTTTCCATGTGAGATATTTCTTCTGGAAGAAAATCGACAGGGCCGAAATTTGAACCTTAATAGATCCCAATTTGAGACCCATAGACAATCCTGATTGCAGGAAATGTAGGAATCGACCCAGTTGAAATTCCTCCGTCGGAGCACTCCGATCCTCGCACCACGCAACATATTTTCGCCAAATGCGGTGATAATGTTGCGCGGTTACTTCCTTCCTTGCTTTAATCAAGGTAGGAATGACTTCTTCCGGAATGCCTTTTCCCTTTAGGATCCGGCGTTCAACCGCCATGCCGTCAAACGCAGCCGCGGTAAGTCTTGAAACAGACAGGGACCCTGCTGAAGCAGGTCCCTTCTCAGAGGTAGAGGCCACGGATCCTCCGTGATCATCTCTTGAAGTTCCGGGTACCAAGTCCTTCTTGGCCAATCCGGAGCAACTAGTATCGTTCTTACGCCTCTTTGCCGTATAATTCTCAATACTTTTGGTATGAGAGGCAGAGGAGGAAACACATACACCGACTGGTACACCCAAGGCGTTACCAGCGCGTCCACAGCTATTGCCTGCGGATCTCTTGACCTGGCGCAATACCTGTCCAGTTTTTTGTTGAGGCGAGACGCCATCATGTCCACCATTGGTCTTTCCCAACGGGTTACAAGCATGTGGAAATCTTCTGGATGAAGTCCCCACTCTCGCGGGTGAAGGTCGTGTCTGCTGAGGAAGTCTGCTTCCCAGTTGTCCACTCCCGGGATGAACACTGCTGACAGTGCTATCACATGATTCTCCGCCCAGCGAAGAATCCTTGCAGCTTCTGCCATTGCACTCCTGCTTCTTGTGCCGCCCTGTCTGTTTACATGGGCGACTGCCGTGATGTTGTCCGACTGGATCAACACCGGTTTTCCTTGAAGCAGAGGTTCTGCCTGGCTTAGAGCATTGTAGATTGCTCTTAGTTCCAGAATGTTTATGTGAAGAGACGTTTCCAGGCTCGACCACACGCCCTGGAAGTTTCTTCCTTGTGTGACTGCTCCCCAGCCTCTCAGGCTGGCGTCCGTGGTCACCAGGATCCAATCCTGTATGCCGAATCTGCGGCCCTCCAATAGATGAGCACTCTGCAACCACCACAGAAGAGATACCCTTGTCCTTGGAGACAGGGTTATCCGCTGGTGCATCTGAAGATGCGACCCTGACCATTTGTCCAGCAGATCCCTCTGGAAAACTCTTGCGTGGAATCTGCCGAATGGAATTGCTTCGTAAGAAGCCACCATTTTTCCCAGGACTCTTGTGCATTGATGTACAGACACCTTTCCTGGTTTTAGGAGGTTCCTGACAAGTTCGGATAACTCCTTGGCTTTTTCCTCCGGGAGAAAAACCTTTTTCTGAACCGTGTCCAGAATCATCCCTAAGAACAGCAGACGTGTTGTCGGAATTAACTGGGATTTTGGAATATTCAGAATCCACCCGTGCTGCTTTAGCACTTCTTGAGACAGTGCTAGTCCCATCTCTAGCTGTTCTCTGGACCTTGCCCTTATTAGGAGATCTTCCAAGTATGGGATAATTAATACGCCTTTTCTTCGAAGAAGAATCATCATCTCGGCCATTTCCTTGGTAAAGACCCGAGGTGCCGTGGACAATCCAAACGGCAGCGTCTGAAACTGATAGTGACAGTTCTGTACGACGAACCTGAGGTACCCCTGGTGTGAGGGGTAAATTGGAACGTGGAGATACGCATCCTTGATGTCCAAGGATACCATAAAGTCCCCTTCTTCCAGGTTCGCTATCACCGCTCTGAGTGACTCCATCTTGAACTTGAACTTTTTTATGTACAGGTTCAAGGATTTCAGATTTAGAATAGGTCTTACCGAGCCATCCGGCTTCGGTACCACAAATAGAGTGGAATAATACCCCTTTCCTTGTTGTAAAAGGGGTACCTTGACTATCACCTGCTGAGAGTACAGCTTGTGAATGGCTTCCAAGACCGTCACCCTGTCGGAGGGGGACGTTGGTAAAGCAGACTTCAGGAAACGGCGAGGTGGAGACGTCTCTAGTTCCAACCTGTAACCCTGAGATATTATCTGCAGGATCCAGGGATCCACCTGCGAGTGAGCCCACTGCGCGCTGAAATTCTTGAGACGACCCCCCACCGCCCCCGAGTCCGCTTGAGAAGCCCCAGCGTCATGCTGAGGCTTTTGTAGAAGCGGGGGAGGGCTTCTGTTCCTGGGAAGGAGCTGCCTGTTGCAGTCTCTTCCCCTTTCCTCTGCCTTGTGGCAGATATGAATATCCCTTTGCTCTCTTGTTTTTAAAGGAACGAAAGGGCTGCGGCTGAAAAGTCGGTGTCTTTTTCTGTTGGGGAATGACTTGAGGTAAAAAGGTGGATTTCCCGGCTGTAGCCGTGGCCACCAAATCCGATAGACCAACACCAAATAACTCCTCCCCTTTATACGGCAAAACTTCCATATGCCGTTTTGAGTCCGCATCACCTGACCACTGTCGCGTCCATAAACTTCTTCTGGCCGAAATGGACATAGCACTTACCCGTGATGCCAGTGTGCAAATATCCCTCTGTGCATCACGCATATAAAGAAACGCATCCTTTATTTGCTCTAAAGACAGTAAAACATTGTCCCTATCCAGGGTATCAATATTTTCAATCAGGGACTCTGACCAAGCTACCCCAGCACTGCACATCCAGGCTGTCGCTATAGCTGGTCGTAGTATAACACCTGTATGTGTGTATATACTTTTTTGGATATTTTCCATCCTCCTATCTGCTGGATCTTTAAGTGCGGCCGTCTCAGGAGAGGGTAACGCCACTTGTTTTGATAAGCGTGTGAGCGCCTTGTCCACCCTAGGAGGTGTTTCCCAGCGCGCCCTAACCTCTGGCGGGAAAGGGTATAAAGCCAATAACTTCTTTGAAATTAGCAGTTTTTTTATCGGGGGCAACCCACGCTTCATCACACACCTCATTTAATTCATCTGATTCAGGAAAAACTATAGGTAGTTTTTTCACACCCCACATAATACCCTGTTTTGTGGTACCTGTAGTATCAGCAATATGTAACGCCTCCTTCATTGCCAAAATCATATAACGTGTGGCCCTACTGGAAAATACGGTTGATTCGTCACCGTCGCCACTGGAATCAGTGCCTGTGTCTGGGTCCGTGTCGACCGACTGAGGTAACGGGCGTTTTACAGCCCCTGACGGTGTTTGAGGCGCCTGGACAGGTGCTGATTGATTGTCCGGCCGTCTCATGTCGTCAAACGACTGCTTTAGCGTGTTGACACTATCCCCTAATTCCATAAATAAAGCCATCCATTCTGGTGTCGACTCCCTAGGGGGTGACATCCCCATATTTGGCAATTGCTCCGCCTCCACACCAATATCGTCCTCATACATGTCGACACACACGTACCGACACACAGCAGACACACAGGGAATGCTCTGAAAGAAGACAGGACCCCACTAGCCCTTTGGGGAGACAGAGGGAGAGTTTGCCAGCACACACCAAAAGCGCTATATATGACAGGGATAGCCTTATAATAAGTGCTCCCTATATAGCTGCTTTAATATATATAATTTTGCCACAATTTTGCCCCCCCTCTCTTGTTTTACCCTGTTTCTGTAGTGCAGTGCAGGGGAGAGCCTGGGAGCCTTCCTGACCAGCGGAGCTGTGTGAGGAAAATGGCGCTGTGTGCTGAGGAGATAGGCCCCGCCCCTTTTTCGGCGGGCTCGTCTCCCGCTCTTTAACGGATTCTGGCAGGGGTTAAATATCTCCATATAGCCCCCGGAGGCTATATGTGAGGTATTTTATGCCAAAAAAATAAGAATTTACTTACCGATAATTCTATTTCTCATAGTCCGTAGTGGATGCTGGGGACTCCGTCAGGACCATGGGGAATAGCGGCTCCGCAGGAGACAGGGCACATCTAAAGAAAGCTTTTAGGATCACATGGTGTGTACTGGCTCCTCCCCCCATGACCCTCCTCCAAGCCTCAGTTAGGTACTGTGCCCGGACGAGCGTACACAATAAGGAAGGATCTTGAATCCCGGGTAAGACTCATACCAGCCACACCAATCACACTGTACAACTTGTGATCTGAACCCAGTTAACAGTATGATAACAAACGAAGTAGCCTCTGAAAAGATGGCTCACAACAATAATAATAACCCGATTTTTGTAACAATAACTATGTACAAGTATTGCAGACAATCCGCACTTGGGATGGGCGCCCAGCATCCACTACGGACTATGAGAAATAGAATTATCGGTAAGTAAATTCTTATTTTCTCTAACGTCCTAGTGGATGCTGGGGACTCCGTCAGGACCATGGGGATTATACCAAAGCTCCCAAACGGGCGGGAGAGTGCGGATGACTCTGCAGCACCGAATGAGAGAACTCCAGGTCCTCCTTAGCCAGAGTATCAAATTTGTAAAATTTTACAAACGTGTTCTCCCCTGACCACGTAGCTGCTCGGCAAAGTTGTAATGCCGAGACCCCTCGGGCAGCCGCCCAAGATGAACCCACCTTCCTTGTGGAGTGGGCCTTTACAGATTTAGGCTGTGGCAGGCCTGCCACAGAATGTGCAAGTTGGATTGTGCTACAGATCCAACGCGCAATCGTCTGCTTAGACGCAGGAGCACCCATCTTGTTGGGTGCATACAATATAAACAACGAGTCAGATTTTCTGACTCCAGCTGTCCTTGAAATATATATTTTTAATGCTCTGACAACGTCCAGTAACTTGGAGTCCTCCAAGTCGCTAGTAGCCGCAGGCACCACAATAGGCTGGTTCAAGTGAAAAGCCGAAACCACCTTAGGGAGAAAATGAGGACGTGTCCGCAGTTCTGCCCTGTCCGAATGGAAAATCAGATATGGGCTTTTGTACGATAAAGCCGCCAACTCTGAAACTCTCCTGGCTGAAGCCAGGGCCAGTAGCATGGTTACTTTCCATGTAAGATACTTCAAATCTACAGATTTGAGAGGCTCAAACCAATGAGATTTGAGAAAATCCAAAACTACGTTTAGATCCCACGGTGCCACTGGGGGCACAATCGGGGGCTGTATATGTAGTACACCCTTGACAAAAGTTTGTACTTCAGGCACTGAAGCCAATTCCTTCTGGAAGAAGATTGATAAGGCCGAAATTTGAACTTTAATAGACCCCAATTTGAGGCCCATAGACAATCCTGCCTGCAGGAAATGTAAGAATCGACCCAATTGAAATTCTTCCGTTGGGGCCTTCTTGGCTTCACACCACGCAACATATTTTCTCCAAATGCGGTGATAATGTTGTGCGGTCACTTCCTTCCTAGCCTTAATCAAGGTAGGAATAACTTCCTCTGGAATGCCCTTTTCTTTTAGAATCCGGCGTTCAACCGCCATGCCGTCAAACGCAGTCGCGGTAAGTCTTGGAACATACAAGGTCCCTGCTGAAGCAGATCCCTTCTTAGAGGTAGAGGCCACGGATCCTCCGTGAGCATCTCTTGAAGTTCCGGATACCAAGTTCTTCTTGGCCAATCCGGAGCCACTAGTATTGTTCTTACTCCCCTTTTCCGAATAATTCTCAGTACCTTTGGTATGAGAGGCAGAGGAGGAAACACATACACTGACTGGTACACCCATGGTGTTACCAGAGCGTCCACAGCTATTGCCTGAGGGTCTCTTGACCTGGCGCAATATCTGTCCAGTTTTTTGTTGAGGCGAGACGCCATCATATCCACCTTTGGTTTTTCCCAACGGTTCACAATCATGTGGAAAACTTCCGGATGAAGTCCCCACTCTCCCGGGTGAAGGTCGTGTCTGCTGAGGAAGTCTGCTTCCCAGTTGTCCACTCCCGGGATGAACACTGCTGACAGTGCTATGACATGATTTTCCGCCCAGCGAAGAATCCTTGCAGCTTCTGTCATTGCTCTTCTGCTTCTCGTGCCGCCTTGTCTGTTTACGTGGGCGACTGCCGTGATGTTGTCCGACTGGATCAACACCGGCTGACCCTGAAGCAGCGGTTTTGCCAAGCTTAGAGCATTGTATATCGCTCTTAGCTCCAGTATATTTATGTGAAGAGACGTCTCCAGGTCTGACCATACACCCTGGAAGTTTCTTCCCTGTGTGACTGCTCCCCAGCCCCGTAGGCTGGCATCCGTAGTCACCAGGACCCAGTCCTGTATGCCGAACCTGCGGCCCTCTAACAGATGGGCACTCTGCAACCACCACAGGAGAGACAACCTTGTACTTGGTGACAGTGTTATCCGCTGATGCATGTGCAGATGCGATCCGGACCATTTGTCCAGCAGATCCCACTGAAATGTTCGTGCATGGAATCTGCCGAATGGAATTGCTTCGTAAGAAGCCACCATCTTTCCCAGGACTCTTGTGCATTGATGTACTGACACAGTTCCTGGTTTTAGGAGGTTCCTGACCAGTTCGGATAACTCCCTTGCTTTCTCCTCCGGGAGAAACACCTTTTTCTGAACCGTGTCCAGAATCATTCCCAGGAACAGCAGACGTGTTGTCGGGGTCAATTGAGATTTTGGAAGATTCAGAATCCACCCGTGTTGCTGAAGCACTACTTGGGTTAGTGCTACACCGACTTCCAGCTGTTCTCTGGACTTTGCCCTTATCGGGAGATCGTCCAAGTAAGGGATAATTAATACGCCTTTTCTTCGTAGAAGAACCATCATTTCGGTCATTACCTTGGTAAAGACCCGAGGGGCCGTGGACAAACCAAACGGCAGCGTTTGAAACTGATAATGACAGTCTTGTATCACGAACCTGAGATACCCTTGGTGTGAGGGGTAAATTGGGACATGCAGATAAGCATCTTTTATGTCCAGGGACACCATGAAGTCCCCTTCTTCCAGATTCGCTATCACTGCTCTGAGTGACTCCATCTTGAACTTGAATTTCTGTATGTACAGGTTCAAGGATTTCAGATTTAGAATAGGTCTTACCGAACCGTCCGGCTTCGGTACCACAAATAGTGTGGAATAATACCCCTTTCCCTGTTGTAGGAGGAGTACCTTGACTATCACCTGCTGAGAATACAGCTTGTGAATGGCTTCCAATACCGTCGTCCTTTCTGAGGGAGACGTTGGTAAAGCAGACTTTAGGAACCGGCGAGGGGGAGACCTTTCGAACTCCAACATGTAACCCTGAGATACTATCTGCAGGATCCACGGGTCCACCTGTGAGCGAGCCCACTGATTGCTGAAAATCTTTAGTCGACCCCCCACCGCTCCTGAGTCCGCTTGTAAAGCCCCAGCGTCATGCTGATGGCTTTGTAGAACCCGGGGCGGGCTTCTGGTCCTGGGCAGGGGCTGCTTGCTGCCCTCTCTTACCCTTTCCTCTGCCTCGCGGCAGATAAGACTGTCCTTTTGCTCGCTTGTCTTTATAGGAGCGAAAGGACTGCGGCTGAAAAGACGGTGTCTTTTTCTGTTGGGAGGGGGTCTGAGGTAAAAAAGTGGATTTGCCGGCAGTTGCCGTGGCCACCAGATCCGATAGACCGACCCCAAATAATTCCTCTCCTTTATATGGCAACACTTCCATATGCCTTTTGGAATCCGCATCACCTGACCACTGTCGCGTCCATAAACTTCTTCTGGCAGATATGGACATCGCACTTACTCTTGATGCTAGAGTACAAATATCCCTCTGAGCATCTCGCATATAAAGAAACGCATCCTTTAATTGCTCTAGAGTCAATAAAATACTGTCCCTATCCAGGGTATCAATATTTTCAGTCAGGGAATCCAACCACACTACCCCAGCACTGCACATCCAGGCTGAGGCTATTGCCGGTCGCAGTATAACACCAGTATGAGTGTATATACTTTTCAGGTTAGTTTCCAGCCTCCTATCCGCTGGATCCTTGAGGGCGGCCGTATCAGGAGACGGCAACGCCACTTGCTTTGATAAACGTGTGAGCGCCTTATCCACCCTAGGGGGTGTTTCCCAGCGCGTCCTAACCTCTGGTGGGAAAGGGTATAATGCCAATAACTTCTTAGAAATTAGCAGTTTTCTATCTGGGTTAACCCACGCTTCATCACACACGTCATTCAATTTCTCTGATTCTGGAAAAGCTACAGGTAGTTTTTTCACCCCCCACATAATACCCCTTTTTGAGGTACCAGCAGTATCAGAGATCTGCAAAGCCTCCTTCATTGCCGTGATCATATAACGTGTGGCCCTGTTGGAAAATACGTTTGTTTCTTCACCGTCGACACTAGATTCATCTGTGTCGGTACCCGTGTCGACTGACTGAGGTAAGGGACGTTTTACAGCCCCTGACGGTGTCTGAGACGCCTGAGCCGGTACTGACTGGTTTTCCGGCCGTCTCATTTCGTCTACTGACTTTTGTAATGTACTAACATTATCACGTAATTCCATAACTAAAGCCATCCATTCCGGTGTCGACTCCCTAGGGGGTGACATCACCATTACCGGCAATTGCTCTGCCTCCACACCAACATCGTCCTCATACATGTCGACACACACGTACCGACACACAGCAGCCACACAGGGAATGCTCTAATCGAAGACAGGACCCCCTTAGCCCTTTGGGGAGACAGAGGGAGAGTTTGCCAGCACACACCAAAAGCGCTATAAATGTATATAAACAACCCTAAAAGGTGTTGTTTCTCTAACGTCCTAGTGGATGCTGGGGACTCCGTCAGGACCATGGGAATAGCGGCTCCGCAGGAGACAGGGCACAAAAGCAAGCTTTTAGGATCACATGGTGTGTACTGGCTCCTCCCCCTATGACCCTCCTCCAAGCCTCAGTTAGGTTTTTGTGCCCGGCCGGGAAGGGTGCAATCTAGGTGGCTCTCTTAAAGAGTTACTTAGAAAAAGTTTTTAGGTTCTTTATTTTCAGTGAGTCCTGCTGGCAACAGGCTCACTGCATCGAGGGACTTAGGGGAGAGATTTTCAACTCACCTGCGTGCAGGATGGATTGGATTCTTAGGCTACTGGACATAGCTCCAGAGGGAGTCGGAACACAGGGCTCGCCCTGGGGTTCGTCCCGGAGCCGCGCCGCCGACCCCCCTTGCAGACGCTGAAGATGAAGAGGTCCGGAACCAGGCGGCAGAAGACTCTCAGTCTTCATCAGGTAGCGCACAGCACTGCAGCTGTGCGCCATTGTTGTCAGCACACTTCACACAGCGGTCACGGAGGGTGCAGGGCGCTGGGGGGGGGCGCCCTGGGCAGCAATGTATAATACCTGTATGGCGAAAAATACATCACATATAGCCCTTGAGGCTATATGGATGTATTTAACCCCTGCCAGATATCTAAAACTCCGGAGAAGAAGCCCGCCGAAAAGGGGGCGGGGCCTATTCTCCTCAGCACACAGCGCCATTTTCCCTCACAGAAAGGCTGGTGGGAAGGCTCCCATGCTCTCCCCTGCACTGCACTACAGAAACAGGGTTAAAACAGAGAGGGGGGGCACTGATTTGGCGATATGTATATATATTAAAATGCTATAAGGGAGGAACACTTATATAAAGGTTGTCCCTGGATAATTATAGCGTTTTGGTGTGTGCTGGCAAACTCTCCCTCTGTCTCCCCAAAGGGCTAGTGGGTCCTGTCCTCTATCAGAGCATTCCCTATGTGTGTGCTGTATGTCGGTACGTGTGTGTCGACATGTATGAGGAAAATATTGGTGAGGAGGCGGAGCAAATTGCCTGTAATGGTGATGTCACTCTCTAGGGAGTCGACACCGGAATGGATGGCTTATTTATGGAAATTACGTGACAATGTCAACACGCTGCAAGCCGGTTGACGACATGAGAGGGCCGGCGAACAAATTAGTATCTGTCCAGGCGTCTCAAACACCGTCAGGGGCTGTAAAATGCCCATTTACCTCAGTCGGTCGACACAGACCCAGACACGGACACTGATTTCAGTGTCGACGGTGAAGAAACAAACGTATTTTCTTTTAGGGCCACACGTTAAGGGCAATGAAGGAGGTGTTACATATTTCTGATACTCCAAGTACCACAAAAAAGGGTATTATGTGTGAGGTGAAAAAACTACCTGTAGTTTTTCCTGAATCAGATAAATTAAATGAAGTGTGTGATGATGCGTGGGTTTCCCCCGATAGAAAATTATTGGCGGTATACCCTTTCCCGCCAGAAGTTAAGGCGCGGTGGGAAACACCCCTCAGGGTGGATAAGGCGCTCACACGCTTATCAGAACAAGTGGCGGTACCATCTACGGATAGGGCCGTACTTAAGGAGCCAGCTGATAGGAGGCTGAAAAATATCCTAAAAAGTATACACACACATGCTGGTGTTATACTGCGACCAGCGATCGCCTCAGCCTGGATGTGCAGAGCTGAGGTGGCTTGGTCGGATTCCCTGACTAAAAATATTGATACCTTTGACAGGGACAGTATTTTATGGACTATAGAGCATTTAAAGGATGCATTTCTATATATGCGAGATGCGCAGAGGGATATTTGCACTCTGGCATCAAGAGTAAATGCGATGTCCATATCTGCAAGAAGATGTTTATGGACACGACAGTGGTCAGGTGATGCAGATTCCAAACGGCACAAAGATGTATTGCCGTATAAAGGGGAGGAGTTATTTGGGGTCGGTCCATGGGACCTGGTGGCCAGGGCAACTGCTGGAAAATCCACCGTTTTTTACCCTAAGTCACATCTCTGCAGAAAAAGACACCGTCTTTTCAGCCTCAGTCCTTTCGTCCCTATAAGAGTCATATCTGCCCAGGGATAGAGGAAAGGGAAGAAGACTGCAGCAGGCAGCCCATTCCCAGGAACAGAAGCCCTCCACCGCTTCTACCAAGTTCTCAGCATGACGCTGGGACCGTACAGGACCCCTGGATCCTACAAGTAGTATCCAAGGGGTACAGATTGGAATGTCGAGAGGTTTCCCCCCTCGCAGGTTCCTGTAGTCTGCTGTACCAATGTCTCCCTCCGACAGGGAGGCAGTATTGAAAACAATTCACAAGCTGTATTCCCAGCAGGTGATAATAAATGTACCCCTCCGACAACAAGGAAAGGGGTATTACTCCACACTATATGGTGGTACTGAAGGCTAGGTGAGACCTATTCTAAATCTGAAAAATTTGAACACTTACAAGGGTTCAATTCCAGATGGAGTCACTCAGAGCAGTGATAGCAAAGAACAAGGGGACTATATGGTGTCCCGGGACATCAGGGATGCTTACCTCCATGTCCCAAAATTTGCCTTTTCTCACCAAGGGTACCTCAGGTTCGTGGTACAGAACTGTCACTATCAGTTTCAAGACGATGCCGTTGGATTGTCCAAGGCACCCCGGGTCCTTACCAAGGTAATGACCGAAAGGAGGATTCGTCTTCAAAAGAAAATGGACGACCTCCTGATAAGAACAAGGTCCAGAGAACAGTTGGAGGTCGGAGTAGCACTATCTCAAGTAGTTCTACGACAGCACGGGTGGATTCTAAATATTCCAAAACCGCAGTTGTTCCGACGACACGCATGCTGGTCCTAGGGATGATTCTGGACACAGTCCAGAAAAAGGTGTTTCTCCCAGAGGAGAAAGCCAGGGAGTTATCCGAGCTAATCGGGATCCTCCTAAAACCAGGAAAAGTGTCAGTGCATCATTGCACAAGAGTCCTGGTAAAAATGGTGGCTTATTACGAAGCGCTTCCATTCGGCAGATTTCACGCAAGAACTCTTCAGTGGGATCTGCTGGACAAATGGTCCGGATCGCATCTTCAGATGCATCAGCGGATAACCCTATATCCAAGGACAAGGGTGTCTCTCCTGTGGTGATTACAGAGTGCTCATCTTCTAGAGGGCCGCAGATTCGGCATTCAGGATTGGATGCTCGTGACCACGGAGGCCAGCCTGAGAGGCTGGGGAGCAGTCACACAAGGAGTGTGATCAAGTCTGGAGAATTCTCTCCACATAAATATACTGGAGCTAAGAGCAAATTTATAATGCTCTAAGCTTAGCAAGACCTCTGCTTCAAGGTCAGCCGGTATTGATCCAGTGGGATAATATCACGGCAGTCGCCCACGTAAACAGAAAGGGCGGCACAAGAAGCAGGAGGGCAGTGGCAAAACTGCAAGGATTTTTCGCTAGGCGGAAAATCATGTGATAGCACTGTCAGCAGTGTTCATTCCGGGAGTGGACGACTGGGAAGCAGACTTCCTCAGCAGGCACGACCTCCACCCGGGAGAGTGGGAACTTCATCGGGAAGTTTTCCGCATGATTGTGAACCGTTGGGAAAGACCAAAGGTGGACACGATGGCGTCCCGCCCGAACAAAAAAAATGGGACAGGTATTGCGCCAGGTCACGAGACCTTCAGGCGATAGCTGTGGACGTCCTGGTAACACCGTGGGTGTAACAGTCGGTGTATGTGTTCCCTTCTCTGCTTCTCATAACCAAGGTATTGAGAATTATAAGACATAGAGGAGTAAGAACTATACTCGTGGCTCCGGATTGGCCAAGAGGGACTTGGTAACCGGAACTTCAAGAGATGCTCACAGAGGACTAATGGCCTCGGGAGCTAAGAAGGGATTTGCTTTCAGCAAGTACCATGTCTGTTCCAAGAGGAACCGTGGCATCGGCCTTTAAGAAAGGACCTGCTCCAGCAGGGACCTTGTCTGTTCCAAGACTTACCGCGACTGCGTTTGACGGCATGGCGGTTTGAACGCCGGATCCTAAGGGAAAAGGCATTCCGGAAGAGGTCATACCTACCCTGGTCAAAGCCAGGAAGGAGGTGACCGCACAACGTTATCACCACATGTGGTAAAAATATGTTGCGTGGGTGAGGCCAGGAAGGCCCCACGAAAAAAAAAAAAAAAATTTCAACTAGGTCGATTTCTGCACTTCCTGCAAACAGGAGTGTCTATGAGCCTCAAATTGGGGTCCATTAAGGTTCAAGTTTCGGCCCTATAGATTTTCTTCCAGAAAGAATTGGCTTCAGTTCCTGAAGTCCAGACGTTTGTCAAGGGAGTATTGCATATACAGCCCTTGTGTGCCTCCAGTGGCACCGTGGGATCTCAACGTAGTGTTGGGATTCCTCAAATCATATTGGTTTGAACCACTCAAATCTGTGGATTTGAAATATCTCACATGGAAAGTGACCATGCTGTTGGCCCTGGCCTCGGCCAGGCGATTGTCAAAATTGGCGGCTTTGTCTTACAAAAGCCCATATTTGATTTTCCATTCGGACAGGGCAGAACTGCGGACTCGTCCCCAGTTTCTTCCTAAGGTGGTGTCAGCGTTTCACCTGAAACAACCTATTGTGGTGCCTGCGGCTACTAGGGACTTGGAGGACTCCAAGTTGCTAGACGTTGTCAGAGCCCTGAAAATATATATATATATATATAATTCCAGGACGGCTGGAGTCAGAAAGTCTGACTTGCTGTTTATATTGTAGGCACCCAAAAATAAGAATTTACTTACCGATAATTCTATTTCTCGGAGTCCGTAGTGGATGCTGGGGTTCCTGAAAGGACCATGGGGAATAGCGGCTCCGCAGGAGACAGGGCACAAAAAGTAAAGCTTTAGGATCAGGTGGTGTGCACTGGCTCCTCCCCCTATGACCCTCCTCCAAGCCTCAGTTAGGATACTGTGCCCGGACGAGCGTACACAATAAGGAAGGATTTTGAATCCCGGGTAAGACTCATACCAGCCACACCAATCACACTGTACAACCTGTGATCTGAACCCAGTTAACAGTATGATAACAGCGGAGCCTCTGAAAAGATGGCTCACAACAATAATAACCCGATTTTTGTAACTATGTACAAGTAATGCAGATAATCCGCACTTGGGATGGGCGCCCAGCATCCACTACGGACTCCGAGAAATAGAATTATCGGTAAGTAAATTCTTATTTTCTCTATCGTCCTAGTGGATGCTGGGGTTCCTGAAAGGACCATGGGGATTATACCAAAGCTCCCAAACGGGCGGGAGAGTGCGGATGACTCTGCAGCACCGAATGAGAGAACTCCAGGTCCTCCTCAGCCAGGGTATCAAATTTGTAGGATTTTACAAACGTGTTTGCCCCTGACTAAATAGCCGCTCGGCAAAGTTGTAAAGCCGAGACCCCTCGGGCAGCCGCCCAAGATGAGCCCACCTTCCTTGTGGAATGGGCATTTACATATTTTGGCTGTGGCAGGCCTGCCACAGAATGTGCAAGCTGAATTGTATTACACATCCAACTAGCAATAGTCTGCTTAGAAGCAAGAGCACCAAGTTTGTTGGGTGCATACAGGATAACAGCAAGTCAGTTTTCCTGACTCCAGCCGTCCTGGAACCTATACTTTCAGGGCCCTGACAACATCCAGCAACTTGGAGTCCTCCAAGTCCCTAGTAGGCGCAAGGCACCACAATAAGCTGGTTCAGGTGAAACACTGACACCACCTTAGGGAGAGAACTGGGGACGAGTCCGCAGCTCTGCCCTGTCCGAATGGACAAACAGATATGGGCTTTTTTGAGAAAAACCCCACCAATTTGACACTCGCCTGGCCCAGGCCAGGGCCAAGAGCATGGTCACTTTTCATGTGAGATGCTTCAAATCCACAGATTTGACTGGTTTTAAACCAATGTGATTTGAGGAATCCCAGAACTACGTTGAGATCCCACAGTGCCACTGGAGGCACAAAAGGGGGTTGTATATGCAATACTCCCTTGACAAACTTCTGGACTTCAGGAACTGAAGCCAATTCTTTCTGGAAGAAAATCGACAGGGCCGAAATTTGAACCTTAATGGGCCCCAATTTGAGGCCCATAGACACTCCTGTTTGCAGGAAATGCAGGAATCGACCGAGTTGAAATTTCTTCGTGGGGCCTTCCTGGCCTCACACCACGCAACATATTTTCGCCACATGTGGTGATAATGTTGTGCGGTCACCTCCTTCCTGGCTTTGACCAGGGTAGGAATGACCTCTTCCGGAATGCCTTTTTCCCTTAGGATCCGGCGTTCCACCGCCATGCCGTCAAACGCAGCTGCGGTAAGTCTTGGAACAGACATGGTACTTGCTGAAGCAAGTCCCTTCTTAGCGGCAGAGGCCATAAGTCCTCTGTGAGCATCTCTTGAAGTTCCGGGTACCAAGTCCTTCTTGGCCAATCCGGAGCCATGAGTATAGTTCTTACTCCTCTACGTCTTATAATTCTCAGTACCTTAGGTATGAGAAGCAGAGGAGGGAACACATACACCGACTGGTACACCCACGGTGTTACCAGAACGTCCACAGCTATTGCCTGAGGGTCTCTTGACCTGGCGCAATACCTGTCCCGTTTTTTGTTCAGACGGGACGCCATCATGTCCACCTTTGGTATTTCCCAACGGTTCACCATCATGTGGAAAAACTTCCCGATGAAGTTTCCACTCTCCCGGGTGGAGGTCGTGCCTGCTGAGGAAGTCTGCTTCCCAGTTTCCACTCCCGGAATGAAACACTGCTGACAGTGCTATCACATGATTTTCCGCCCAGCGAAAAGTCCTTGCAGTTTTTGCCATTGCCCTCCTGCTTCTTGTGCCGCCCTGTCTGTTTACGTGGGCGACTGCCGTGATGTTTTTCCCACTGGATCAATACCGGCTGACCTTGAAGCAGAGGTCTTGCTAAGCTTAGAGCATTATAAATTTACCCTTAGCTCCAGTATATTTATGTGGAGAAAAGTCTCCAGACTTGATCACACTCCCTGGAAATTTTTTCCTTGTGTGACTGCTCCCCAGCCTCTCGGGCTGGCCTCCGTGGTCACCAGCATCCAATCCTGAATGCCGAATCTGCGGCCCTCTAGAAGATGAGCACTCTGTAACCACCACAGGAGAGACACCCTTGTCCTTGGATATAGGGTTATCCGCTGATGCATCTGAAGATGCGATCCGGACCATTTGTCCAGCAGATCCCACTGAAAAGTTCTTGCGTGAAATCTGCCGAATGGAATTGCTTCGTAGGAAGCCACCATTTTTACCAGGACCCTTGTGCAATGATGCACTGACACTTTTCCTGGTTTTAGGAGGTTCTTGACTAGCTCGGATAACTCCCTGGCTTTCTCATCCGGGAGAAACACCTTTTTCTGGACTGTGTCCAGAATCATCCCTAGGCACAGCAGACGTGTCGTCAGGATCAGCTGCGATTTTGGAATATTTAAAATCCATCCGTGCTGTTGTAGCAGTATCCGAGATAGTGCTACTCCGACCTCCAACTGTTCCCTGGACTTTGCCCTTATCAGGAGATCGTCCAAGTAAGGGGTAATTAAGACGCCTTTTCTTCGAAGAAGAATCATCATTTCGGCCATTACCTTGGTAAAGACCCGGGGTGCCGTGGACAATCCAAACGGCAGCGTCTGAAACTGACAGTGACAGTTCTATACCACGAACCTGAGGTACCCTTAGTGAGAAGGGCAAATTTGGGACATGGAGGTAAGCATCCCTGATGTCCCGGGACACTATATAGTCCCCTTCTTCCTGTTCGTTATCACTGCTCTGAGTGACTCCATCTTGATTTGAACCTTTGTAAGTGTTCAAATTTTTTTAGATTTAGAATAGGTCTCACCTAGCCTTCTGGCTTCAGTACCACAATATAGTGTGGAATAATACCCCTTTCCTTGTTGTAGGAGGGGTAATTTGATTATCACCTGCTGGGAATACAGCTTGTGAATTTTTTCCCATACTGCCTCCTTGTCGGAGGGATACCTTGGTAAAGCAGACTTCAGGAGCCTGCGAGGGGGAAACGTTTCGACATTCCAATCTGTACCCCTGGGATACTACTTGTAGGATCCAGGGGTCCTGTACGGTCCCAGCGTCATGCTGAGAGCTTTGCAGAAGCGGTGGAAGGCTTCTGTTCCTGGGAATGGGCTGCCTGCTGCAGTCTTCTTCCCTTTCCTCTATCCCTGGGCAAATATGACTCTTATAGGGACGAAAGGACTGAGGCTGAAAAGACGGTGTCTTTTTCTGCAGAGATGTGACTTAGGGTAAAAACGGTGGATTTTCCAGCAGTTGCCGTGGCCACCAGGTCCGATGGACCGACCCCAAATAACTCCTCTTCCTTTATACGGCAATACACCTTTGTGCCGTTTGGAATCTGCATCACCTGACCACTGTCGTGTCCATAAACATCTTCTGGCAGATATGGACATCGCACTTACTCTTGATGCCAGAGTGCAAATATCCCTCTGTGCATCTCGCATATATAGAAATGCATCCTTTAAATGCTCTATAGTCAATAAAATACTGTCCCTGTCAAGGGTATCAATATTTTTAGTCAGGGAATCCGACCAAGCCACCCCAGCTCTGCACATCCAGGCTGAGGCGATCGCTGGTCGCAGTATAACACCAGTATGTGTGTATATACTTTTATATGATATTTTCCAGCCTCCTGTCAGCTGGCTCCTTGAGGACGGCCCTATCTATAGACGGTACCGCCACTTGTTTTGATAAGCGTGTGAGCGCCTTATCCACCCTAAGGGGTGTTTCCCAACGCGCCCTAACTTCTGGCGGGAAAGGGTATACCGCCAATAATTTTCTATCGGGGGGAACCCACGCATCATCACACACTTCATTTAATTTATCTGATTCAGGAAAAACTACAGGTAGTTTTTTCACATCCCACATAATACCCTCTTTTGTGGTACTTGTAGTATCAGAAATATGTAACACCTCCTTCATTGCCCTTAACGTGTGGCCCTAATAAGGAATACGTTTGTTTATTCACCGTCGACACTGGATTCAGTGTCCGTGTCTGTGTCTGTGTCGACCAACTAAGGTAAACGGGCGTTTTAAAACCCCTGACGGTGTTTTTGAGACGTCTGGACCGGTACTAATTGTTTGTCGGCCGTCTCATGTCGTCAACCGACCTTGCAGCGTGTTGACATTATCACGTAATTCCCTAAATAAGCCATCCATTCCGGTGTCGACTCCCTAGAGAGTGACATCACCATTACAGGCAATTGCTCCGCCTCCTCACCAACATCGTCCTCATACATGTCGACACACACGTACCGACACACAGCACACACACAGGGAATGCTCTGATAGAGGACAGGACCCACTAGCCCTTTGGAGAGACAGAGGGAGAGTTTGCCAGCACACACCAAAAAACGCTATAATTATATAGGGACAACCTTATATAAGTGTTTTCCCTTATAGCATCTTTTTATATATTTCTAACGCCAAATTAGTGCCCCCCCTCTCTGTTTTAACCCTGTTTCTGTAGTGCAGTGCAGGGGAGAGCCTGGGAGCCTTCCCTCCAGCCTTTCTGTGAGGGAAAATGGCGCTGTGTGCTGAGGAGATAGGCCCCGCCCCTTTTTCGGCGGGCTCGTCTCCCGCTCTTCAACGGATTCTGGCAGGGGTTAAATATCTCCATATAGCCCCCGGAGGCTATATGTGAGGTATTTTTTGCCAAAAAATAGGTTTACATTGCCTCCCAGGGCGCCCCCCTCCCAGCGCCCTGCACCCTCAGTGACTGCCGTGTGAAGTGTGCTGAGAGCAATGGCGCACAGCTGCAGTGCTGTGCGCTACCTTAAGAAGACTGAGGAGTCTTCTGCCGCCGATTCTGGACCTTCTTCTCTTTTCAGCATCTGCAAGGGGGCCGGCGGCGAGGCTCCGGTGACCATCCAGGCTGTACCTGTGATCGTCCCTCTGGAGCTAATGTCCAGTAGCCAAAGAAGCCAATCCATCCTGCACGCAGGTGAGTTCACTTCTTCTCCCCTAAGTCCCTCGTTGCAGTGATCCTGTTGCCAGCAGGACTCACTGTAAAATAAAAAACCTAAGCTAAACTTTTCTAAGCAGCTCTTTAGGAGAGCCACCTAGATTGCACCCTTCTCGGCCGGGCACAAAAATCTAACTGAGGCTTGGAGGAGGGTCATAGGGGGAGGAGCCAGTGCACACCACCTGATCCTAAAGCTTTACTTTTTGTGCCCTGTCTCCTGCGGAGCCGCTATTCCCCATGGTCCTTTCAGGAACCCCAGCATCCACTAGGACGATAGAGAAAAGCTGGGTGCTCCTGCTTCTAAGCAGACTATTGCTCGTTGGATTTGTAGTACAATTCAGCTTGCACATTCTGTGGCAGGCCTGCCACAGCCAAAATCTGTAAATGCCCATTCCACAAGGAAGGTGGGCTCATCTTGGGCGGCTGCCCGAGGGGTCTCGGCTTTACAACTTTGCCGAGCAGCTACTTGGTCAGGGGCAAACACGTTTGCTAAATTCTACAAATTTGATACCCTGGCTGAGGAGGACCTGGAGTTCTCTCATTCAGTGCTGCAGAGTCATCCGCACTCTCCCGCCCGTTTGGGAGCTTTGGTATAATCCCCATGGTCCTGACGGAGTCCCCAGCATCCACTAGGACGTTAGAGAAAATAAGATTTTACTTACCGATAAATCTATTTCTCATAGTCCGTAGTGGATGCTGGGCGCCCATCCCAAGTGCGGATTGTCTGCATTACTTGTACATAGTTATTGTTACAAAAAAATCGGGTTATTATTGTTGTGAGCCATCTTTTTTAGAGGCTACTTCATTGTTATCATACTGTTAACTGGGTTCAAATCACAAGTTGTACGGTGTGATTGGTGTGGCTGGTATGAGTCTTACCCGGGATTCAAGATCCTTCCAAATTGTGTACGCTCGTCCGGGCACAGTACCTAACTGAGGCTTGGAGGAGGGTCATAGGGGGAGGAGCCAGTACACACCATGTGATCCTAAAAGCTTGCTTTTGTGCCCTGTCTCCTGCGGAGCCGCTATTCCCATGGTCCTGACGGAGTCCCCAGCATCCACTACGGACTATGAGAAATAGATTTATCGGTAAGTAAAATCTTATTTTTTGTTATAAGCGCTTTTAATATATAAATATCGCCAATTTATGCCCCCCTTCTCTTTGTTACCCTGTTTCTGTAGTGCAGTGCAGGGGAGAGTCCTGGGAGCCTTCCTCACAGCGGAGCTGAGCAGGAAAATGGCGCTGAGTGCTGAGGAGAATAAGCTCCGCCCCTTTTCCGGCGGGCTTTTCTCCCGGGTTTTGAGAAATCTGGCCTGGGTTAAATACATACATATAGCCTTAATGGCTATATGTGATGTATTCTTTGCCACTAAAGGTATTTAATATTGCTGCCCAGGGCGCCCCCAGCAGCGCCCTGCACCCTCCGTGACTGGTCAGTGAGAAGTGTGTAGCAACAATGGCGCACAGCTGCCGTGCTGTGCGCTACCTTCATGAAGACTGAAGAGTCTTCTGCCGCCTGTTTCCGGACCTCCGATCTTCAGCATCTGTAAGGGGGGTCGGCGGCGCGGCTCCGGGACGAACCCCAGGATGACCTGTGTTCCGACTCCCTCTGAAGCTATGTCCAGTAGCCTAAGACTCCAATCCATCCTGCACGCAGGTGAGTTGAAAATCTCTCCCCTAAGTCCCTCGATGCAGTGAGCCTGTTGCCAGCAGGACTCACTGAGATTTAAAACCTAAAAAAACTTTTTCTAAGCAGCTCTTTAGGAGAGCCACCTAGATTGCACCCTGCTCGGACGGGCACAAAAACCTAACTGAGGCTTGGAGGAGGGTCATGGGGGGAGGAGCCAGTACACACCATGTGATCCTAAAAGCTTTCTTTAGATGTGCCCTATCTCCTGCGGAGCCGCTATTCCCCATGGTCCTGACGGAGTCCCCAGCATCCACTAGGACGTTAGAGAAATATGTTTACATTGCTTCCCAGGGCGCCCCCCCCCAGCGCCCTGCACCCTCAGTGACTGCCGTGTGAAGTGTGCTGAGAGCAATGGCGCACAGCTGCAGTGCTGTGCGCTACCTTAAGAAGACTGAGGAGTCTTCTGCCGCCGATTCTGGACCTTCTTCTCTTTTCAGCATCTGCAAGGGGGCCGGCGGCGAGGCTCCGGTGACCATCCAGGCTGTACCTGTGATCGTCCCTCTGGAGCTAATGTCCAGTAGCCAAAGAAGCCAATCCATCCTGCACGCAGGTGAGTTCACTTCTTCTCCCCTAAGTCCCTCGTTGCAGTGATCCTGTTGCCAGCAGGACTCACTGTAAAATAAAAAACCTAAGCTAAACTTTTCTAAGCAGCTCTTTAGGAGAGCCACCTAGATTGCACCCTTCTCGGACGGGCACAAAAACCTAACTGAGGCTTGGAGGAGGGTCATAGGGGGAGGAGCCAGTACACACCACCTGATCATAAAGCTTTACTTTTTGTGCCCTGTCTCCTGCGGAGCCGCTATTCCCCATGGTCCTTTCAGGAACCCCAGCATCCACTAGGACGATAGAGAAATATATATATATCTTGTTTAAAGTGTTTGTGTAAAACCCGTTAATGCATAGGTCTGCAAACTCGGGCCTCCTTACCCCCACACAGTGCATGTTTTGCAGGTAACACAGCAGGTGCACAGGTGTATTAATTACTCACAGACACATTTTAAAAGGTCCACAGGTGGAGCTAATTATTTCACTTGTGATTCTGTGAGGAGACCTGCAAAACATGCACCGTGTGGGGTAATGAGGACGAGTTTGCAGACCTATGCGTTAATGTAACATTACATAACCAGCATAGTGCATACCTCCCAACATGACCCTCTCCAGGAGGGACAAAATGCTCTGCTTCTGGACTTTTCTCTTCATTTATTATTGCCGTCACCTGTGTTGAACTAGTTACTGGATATGAAAGGTGTTTCAGCACAGGTGATGGCAAGCGTAAATTAAGAGGGAAGTCCAGTAGCAGAGCGTTCTGTCCCTCCTGGAGAGGGTCATGTTTAGAGGTATGATAGTAGAGGAGAGAACGCTCAGACACAGAAGTTCTGTAAGGAGCCTATCAGGGACAGTAGACAGAGATAGGGTGTAGAAACGCTGGCACATCACAGGCAGACGTACTTATTCCATACCACGGAGCCAGGTCAGGACCTTCATTTCGGAAATGGACAGTTGTGTTGAGTGAATGAGGCGCGGCACCTGCAGAATGACAGGAGATTGATGACAAACTATGGAGAATATATTTTCTATAGTAATAGAATAAAACCTACTTTGGTGTGAGGGCCACAACTGAAGATTGTCCTTACTTATAGGTACAAATATAAAACATACAGAACATTCTACAGGAAAATATGAACCTCTTATCTGTGTAAGAAGAACCTTAGTGGGGACAGACGTGCGTACTGGTGCAGGAGGGGGTGTCGTCCTGTCACATACAAGTCATGTCTACGTCCCATTATGGCCCACGTCACCATTTCATCATCACAGTCTCATCTCTGTAACCCATTTCTTGCCCTTTCTTATAGATGTATTTACCACCACCCCCCCCACCGCCAACACACACACAACTTGTAGAACATCTCCTAGTTTTGTACCCCACCCTACCTCCAGCCCATCTCTGCACTTCCACGCGGTACTAGAAATCCCATGTACGACATGGCTGTGTATTTATAGTAGATAATCCATTTCCATGATCAGTCTGAGAGGTAAATTATTGAAATACAATAAATGTGCATTATTATCGATCACGCTTTTGTACAATAATGAAATATATATATATATATATATACTTAAAACTGTTACCTAGAAGGCTGCATAGATGAATCAAGTGCAGTGTAAGGATGTACACAAGTCCCTCCATCTCTGACTGACAGGAGCCACTGGCTGCCCATCCCGTAGCTGCATTGTGATGTCACTACCAGAACTGTGCTGTCACTTCTCTGTGACTCCAGATGGCTACTTGAGCGTGGCTTAGAATTGAGCTTTGGTTACACTCTATCCCGACATCAGGAGGTGAATTTGCTAAGCGGCGGCTTTGCTTGTTGCTTGTTGTTCTGGCTGCAGGATTTAAAAATTGAATGCAAGTTTGACTTGTGAAACCATGTGTTCAGTACGGCTAAATGCAATGACTTTGAAAAGCCGTCCCTTGTAAATATACCCCCAGGGTTGAAAACCTTCCACCAGCGCTGTCGTTCTGCTCACATAGGGGGTTATTCAGTACGGATTGCAGATTCTGCTAAAAAGCAGATTCTGCAATCCATTCTTTTGCATGCTGGGGGCCGCCCAGCAGCTGTGACCATAATTTAATTGTGGTCACAGCAACTATGAACAACCCCCTGCAGCCAGATGTGGGCTGCGTATGCAGGCGGTCAGCCGCCATTTTTCTTATCAGAGCAGCTGCGCATGACAATGCCTCCGCCCCTGCATCGCTCCGTTGCAGGCCCCCTCCCCCGGAACACCTCTACCTGTTGATCAGGCAGAGGCGTTTGCAGCCAATGCGATCCGATCGCATTCGGTGACTGCCGCCGCTGGGGTTATTGAAGCTATGCGACCTGAATAACCCCCATAAAGCACTAAGAATACGATAGCATAGAATTCATAATAAAACATATCAGCTACAGTCTAGAACACAGGTTCCCAAACTCGGTCCTCGGAACCCCACACAGTGCATGTTTTGCAGGTCCCCTCACAGAATGACAAGTGAAATTATTAACTCCACCTGTGTGTGGACCTTTAAAAATGTGTCAGTGAGTAATGAATTCACCTGTGCACCTGCTGGGTTACCTGCAAAACATGCACTGTGTGGGGTCCTGAGGACCGAGTTTGAGAACCTATGGTCTAGAACACAGGTTCTCAAACTCGGTCCTCAGGACCCCACACAGTGCATGTTTTGCAGGTCTCCACACAGAATCGCAAGTGAAATAATTTGCTCCACCTGTGGTCCTTTTAAAATGTGTCAGTGAATAATGAATACACCTGTGCACTTGCTGGGTTACCTGCAAAACATGCACTGTGTGGGGTCCTGAGGACCGAGTTTGAGAACCACTGGTCTAGAACATGATTTATGACTGGTGTGCACTGGCTCCTCCCACTATGACCCTCCTCCAAACCTCAGTTAGGACACTGTGCCCGGACGAGCAGACATAATAAGGAAGGATTTAGAATCCCGGGTAAGACTCTTACCAGCCACACCAATCACACCGTACAACTCGTGATACTATATCCAGTTTGACAGTATGAAAACAACTGAGCCTCTCAACAGATGGCTCAACAATAACCCTTTAGTTAACAATAACTATTTACAAGTATTGCAGACAATCCGCACTTGGGATGGGCGCCCAGCATCCACTACGGACTACGAGAAATAGAATTACCGGTGAGTAAATTCTTATTTTCTCTAACGTCCTAGTGGATGCTGGGAACTCCGTAAGGACCATGGGGATTATACCAAAGCTCCCAAACGGGCGGGAGAGTGCGGATGACTCTGTAGCACCGAATGAGAGAACTCCAGGTCCTCCTCAGCCAGGGTATCAAATTTGTAGAATTTTGCAAACGTGTTTGCCCCTGACCAAGTAGCTGCTCGGCAAAGTTGTAAAGCCGAGACCCCTCGGGCAGCCGCCCAAGATGAGCCCACCTTCCTTGTGGAATGGGCATTTACAGATTTTGGCTGTGGTATGCCTGCCACAGAATGTGCAAGCTGAATTGTACTACAAATCCAGCGAGCAATAGACTGCTTAGAAGCAGGAGCACCCAGCTTGTTGGGTGCATACAGGATAAACAGCGAGTCAGAGTTTCTGACTCCAGCCGTCCTGGAAACATATTTTCAGGGCCCTGACAACGTCTAGCAACTTGGAGTCCTCCAATTCACTAGTAGCCGCCGGCACCACAATAGGCTGGTTCAGGTGAAACGCTGACACCACCTTAGGAAGAAATTGGGGACGAGTCCTCAATTCTGCCCTATCCATATGGAAAATCAGATAAGGGCTTTTACATGATAAAGCCGCCAATTCTGACACTCGCCTGGCTGAAGCCAAGGCCAATAACATGACCACTTTCCACGTGAGATATTTTAGATCCACGGTTTTTAGTGGCTCAAACCAATGTGATTTTAAGAAAACTCAACACCACGTTGAGATCCCAAGGTGCCACAGGGGGCACAAACGGGGGCTGAATATGCAGCACTCCTTTCACAATGTCTGAACTTCAGGTACTGAAGCTAATTCTTTTTGAAAGAAAATCGACAGAGCCGAGATCTGTACTTTAATGGAGCCTAGACTTAGGCCCATATTCACTCCTGCTTGCAGGAAATGTAGAAATCGACCTAGTGGAAATTCCTCTGTTGGGGCCTTTTTGGCCTCGCACCATGCAACATATTTCCGCCACATGCGGTGATAATGCTTTGCCGTAACATCTTTTCTGGCTTTAATAAGCGCAGGAATGACTTCTTCCGGATCCGGCGCTCAATCGCCATGCCGTCAAACGCAGCCGCGGTAAGTCTTGGAACAGACAGGGCCCCTGCTGAAGCAGGTCCTGTCTGAGCGGCAGAGGCCATGGGTCCTCTGATATCATTTCCTGAAGTTCCGGGTACCAAGCCCTTCTTGGCCAATCCGGAACCACGAGTATCGTTCTTACTCCTCGCCATCTTATTATTCTCAGTACCTTTGGTATGAGAGGCAGAGTAGGGAACACATAAACCGACTGGTACACCCACGGTGTCACTAGAGCGTCCACAGCTATCGCCTGAGGGTCCCTTGACCTGGCGCAATATCTCTTTAGCTTTTTGTTGAGGCGGGACGCCATCATGTCCACCTGTGGCCATTCCCAACGGTTTACCAACAGCAGGAAGACTTCTGGATGAAGTCCCCACTCTCCCGGGTGTAGGTCGTGTCTGCTGAGGAAGTCTGCTTCCCAGTTGTCCACTCCCGGAATGAACACTGCTGACAGTGCTAGTACGTGATTTTCCGCCCATCGGAGAATCCTTGTGGCTTCTGCCTTTGCCATCCTGCTTCTCGTGCCGCCCTGTCGGGTCACATGGGCGACTGCCGTGATGTTGTCTGACTGTATCAGTACCGGCTGGTTTTGAAGCAGGGGTCTTGCCTGACTTAGGGCATTGTAAATGGCCCTCAGTTCCAGAATTTATATGTAGGGAAGTCTCCTGACTTGACCATAGGCCCTGGAAGTTTCTTCCCTGTGTGACTGCTCCCCAGCCTTGAAGGCTGGCATCCGTGGTCACCAGGACCCAGTCCTGTATGCCGAAACTGCGGCCCTCTAGAAGATGAGCACCCTGCATCCACCACAGTAGAGACACCCTGGTCCTTGGAGACAGGGTTATCATTTGATGCATTTGAAGATGCGATCCCGACCACTTATCTAAGAGGTCTCACTGGAAGGTCCTCGCATGGAACCTGCCGAATGGAATTGCTTCGTATGAAGCCACCATTTTTCCCAGGACTCGTGTGCAACGATGCACCGATACCCTTTTTGGTTTTAGGAGGTCTCTGACTAGAGATGACAGCTCCTTGGCTTTCTCCTGCAGGAGAAACACTTTTTTCTGTTCTGTGTCCAAAATCATCCCCAGGAACAGTAAGCGAGTGGAAGGAACCAGCTGTGACTTTGGAATGTTCAGAATCCAGCCATGCTGTTGTAGCACCTCCTGAGATAGTGCTACTCCGACCAGTAACTGCTCCCTGGACCTTGCCTTTATAAGGAGATCGTCCAAGTATGGGATAAATAAAAACTCCCTTTTTTTTTTTTTTGAAGGAGTATCATCATTTCTGCCATTACCTTGGTAAACACCCTCGGTGCCGTGGACATGGACGGTAGTGTCTGGAATTGGTAATGGCAATCCTGTACCACAATCTGAGGTACTCCTGGTGAGGAAGGTAAATAGGGACATGCAGGTAAGCATCCTTGATGTCCAGGGATACCATGTAATCCCCCTCGTCCAGGCTTGCAATAACCGCCCTGAGCGATTCCATCTTGAACTTTGTTATGTAAGTGTTCAAGGATTTCCATTTTAAAATGGGTCTCACCGAACCGGCTGGTTTCGGTACCACAAACAGTGTGGAATAGTAACCCCGTCCTTGTTGAAGTAGGGGCACCTTGACTATCACCTGCTGGGAATACAGCTTGTGAATTGCCTCTAGCACAGCCTCCCTGCCTGAGGGAGTTGTCGGCAAGGCAGATTTGAGTAAACGGCGGGGGGGAGACGCCTCGACTTCCAGCTTGTACCCCTGAGATACTACTTGAAGGATCCAGGGATCCACCTGTGAGCGAGCCCCTGATCGCTGAAATTTTTGAGGCGGCCCCCCACCGTACCTGGCTACGCCTGTGGAGCCCCCGCGTCATGCGGTGGACTCAGAGGAAGCAGGGGAAGAATTTTGATTATGGGAACTGGCTGCTGGTGCAGCTTTTTCCCTCTTCCCTCGTTTGACCCGCCTGCTTTTTTGAAGCCGAAAGGACTGTACCTGATAATACAGTGCGTTTCTTAGGCTGTGAGGAAACCTGAGGTAAAATATTTTCATCCCAGCTGTTGCTGTGGATACGAGGTCCCAGAGACCATCCCCAACCAATTCCTCACCCTTATAAGGCTCTATGTGCCTTTTAAAGTCAGCATCACCTGTCCAGTGTCGGGTCTCCAATACCCTCCTGACAGAATGGACATTGCAATAATTCAGGATGCCAGCCGGCAAAATATTCCTCTGTGCATCCCTCATATATAAGACGACGTCTTATGTTCGCAAAATAGTATCCCTGTTTGAAAGGGGTACAGACCACGCTGCAGCAGTCTGCAGGTCTCAGTCTAGTACCTGAGTGTGTAATTACAGACTTCAGGATAGCCTCCTGCTATTTATCAGCAGGTACCTTCAAAGTGGCCGTATCCTAAGACGGCAGTGCCACCTTGACAAACGTGTGAGCGCCTTATCCACCCTAGGGGATATCTCCCAGCGTAACTTATCCTCTGGCGGGAACGGGTACGCCATCAGTAACTTGTTAGAAATTACCAGTTTCTTATCGGGGAAACCCACGCTTTTTCACACTTCATTCACTCATTTGATGGGGGAACAAAACACTGCCTGCTTTTTCTCCCCACACATAAAACCCTTTGTTTTTAGTGGTACTTGGGTTAATGTCAGAAATGTGTAACACATTTTATATTGCCGGGATCATGTAACGGATGTTCCTAGTGGATTGTGTATATGTCTCAACCTCGTCGACACTGGAGTCAGACTCCGTGTCGACATCTGTGTCTGCCATCTGAGGGAGCGTTGATGGCCTTTGAGACGTCTGGGCAGGCGCGGGCTGAGAAGCCGGCTGTCCCATAGCTGTTACGTCATCCAGCCTTTTATGTAAGGAGTTGACACTGTCGGTTAATACCTTCCACCTATCCATCCACTCTGGTGTCGGCCCACAGGGGCGACATCTCATTTATCGGCATCTGCTCCGCCTCCACATAAGTCTCCTCATCAAACATGCCGACACAGCCGTACCGACACACCGCACACACACAAGGAATGCTCCAATGAGGACAGGACCCACAAAAGCCCTTTGGGGGGACAGAGTGTGAGTATGCCAGCACACACCAGAGCGCTATATAATGCAGGGACTAACTGAGTTATGTCCCCTATAGCTGCTTTTATATAATTTATACTGCGCCTAAATTTAGTGCCCCCCCTCTCTGTTTTAACCCTGTTCTGTAGTGTAGACTGCAGGGGAGAGCCAGGGAGCTTCCCTCCAACGGAGCTGTGAGGGAAAAATGGCGCCAGTGTGCTGAGGAGATAGGCTCCGCCCCTTTTTCGCTGACTTTTCTCCCGCATTTTTATGGAATCTGGCAGGGGTTAATATACATCCATATAGCCCTGGGGGTTATATGTGATGTATTTTTGCCAGCCAAGGTGTTTATATTGCTGCTCAGGGCGCCCCCCCCCAGCGCCCTGCACCCTCAGTGACCGGAGTGTGTGGTGTGCATGAGGAGCAATGGCGCACAGCTGCAGTGCTGTGCGCTACCTTGGTGAAGACTGATGTCTTCTGCCGCCGTTTTTCCGGACCTCTTCTTGCTTCTGGCTCTGTAAGGGGGACGGCGGCGCGGCTCCGGGACCGAACACCAAGGACTGGGCCTGCGGTCGATCCCTCTGGAGCTAATGGTGTCCAGTAGCCTAAGAAGCCCAATCCGGCTGCAAGCAGGCGAGTTCGCTTCTTCTCCCCTTAGTCCCTCGCTGCAGTGAGCCTGTTGCCAGCAGGTCTCACTGAAAATAAAAAACCTAAATCTATACTTTCTTTCTAAGGGCTCAGGAGAGCCCCTAGTGTGCATCCAACCTCGGCCGGGCACAAGATCTAACTGAGGCTTGGAGGAGGGTCATAGTGGGAGGAGCCAGTGCACACCAGGTAGTCATAAATCTTTCTAGAGTGCCCAGCCTCCTTCAGAGCCCGCTATTCCCCATGGTCCTTACGGAGTTCCCAGCATCCACTAGGACGTTAGAGAAATGGGGACACGTGCCTGCCGCAATGTGTAAAATGGGGACTTTTGCCTGCCGTAATGTGTGAAATGGGGACACGTGCCTGCTGCAATGTGTAAGATGGGGACACGTGCCTGCCGCAATGTGTGAAATGGGGACATGTCCCTGCCGTAATGTGTAAAATGGGGACACGTGCCTGCCTCAAGGTGTAAAATGGGGACTTTTGCCTGCCGTAATGTGTAAAATGGGGACACGTGCCTGCCGCAATGTGTAAAATGGGGACATGTCCCTGCCGTAATGTGTAAAATGGGGACACGTGTAAAATGGGGGACACGTGCCTGCCGTAATGTGTAAAATGGGGACACGTGCCTGCCGTACTGTGTAAAATGGGGACTCTTGCCTGCCGTAATGTGTAAAATGGGGACATGTGCCTGCCGCAATGTGTAAAATGGGGACACGTGCCTGCCGTACTGTGTAAAATGGGGACTTTTTTTTTAATCCTGTGGTGGCCGTGATGATGAGATCAGATGAGGCCATGCCCATTTTAACAAAGCCACACCCATTTTAACGAGCCCCCACCCCCTCACCGGGAGCGCACTTTCGGCGCACGCATACTTTTCCTTTTTATATCTATGGGGGGGGGGGGGGGGGGGGGGCGCGCATTTTTTTTCTGTGAAGGGGGGGGGGGGGGCGCATTTTGAAATCTCGCACTGGGAGCCAAATTAGCTAGAAACGGCCCTGGTGAAGTGCAAAGGGATGAGTCCGGTCCTCATAAGTCTTCCAGTCTCCAGGTGGAGAGCTCTATGGTCACCCCCATACTTAATACAGGAGGCACACCCTCCAACATGGCCCGCCCCACTAAATACAAAATGCTCTGTTTCTGGACTTCCCTCTTAATTTATGATTTCCATCACCTGTGTTGAACTAGTTTAATGATAAGAAAGCTGTTTCTTCACAGGTGATGGCAATAATAAATTAAGAGGGAAGTCCAGAAACAGAGCATTTTGTACCTAGTGGGGCGGGTCATGTTGGAGGGTATGTAGGAGGTATGGGGGGGTTCTAGGCTCTCATCCAGATCGCACTACTTTTTAGTGACAGAAAGTGAGAAAAAGATGTGGTGCTAGATGAAAACAGGCTTTTTACACCATATTTTTTTTTATTTCCAACCTGTTTACTGGCACAAGATGTATGAATCTCTGTACAAAGTGGAGGAAGGCATTTTATCCAATGAACCAATATTATTTAAAATGTAGCCTACTGACATCATCTATTAGTAATGTCATTGGCTGCTAGTGAATTCATGGACATTATACTGGTCCAGCCATCATATTAGCTTTCTCCACTGTCCAGTCATTTTCTCCCAATGTTGTCTGGTTACCTGTGAGGTAAAAAGTCGAGGTTCTGGGTTATAATCACCAGTTAGCCAGTGCGAAATGATCCCTGGTAGTGAGTACCACAGATGTATATAATAAAAATGTTGTCACCATGTTGGTAGTTAATGAAAGTTGGTATGACCAGTGTCGGTGATGTCACTTCCAGAGTTCCGGCATAACCCACATAAACAGCATACCCTACATCTGTACCTTTTTGGCAGGTACAGTTCCTTTTTTTATGGTCTGTCCTGATTTTTGGCTCTCCAAACCTCCATTGAAAGTATAGGAAAAGTTTCCTAATTTGTACCGATTTTTATGTATAAAATGTTGGAGGGTATGAAACAGTCGCCTATAGATCCTATGTAGGCCGGCACTTTGTGATGTGATTGTGATATCTATAATGGATTCATTAGGATATTTAGGAACAATAAATAAATGCAGAAATTAGACGTACCAGTTATATGACTGACCGAGGAACACAGCAATATGTTCCATAGACTATAACAAAGTCAGGCAAACTACAGTCCACAAAAAAGTATTTTGGGGATTATTCAGGTTCAGGTCACATCGCTAAGCGCTGCGACCGCAAAATCCCCATTTGTGGCTCCACTGCACACATCTCGTCCTGTGCTGCCAAAGATTGACAAAAAGAGGCATTCGCAGGGCCGGCAGTGCAGGGAAAACAGGTGCGGGGCGGTGACCTTATCGGGGCGGCTGTATGACATCACACACAGCTGCTCCTATGGAAAAATGGCTGTGGGATGCCTTCATACGCAGACTAGCTGCGGCTGCAGGGGGTCATCCACAGTTGCTGGAACTGCAATTAAATTGCGGTTGCAGCCGCTGGGCAGGCCATTTAACATGCTGGGCAGCCCCCACCATGCAATAAAAAGTATTACAGATTATGCTTTTTAGCAGAACCTGCCATCCGTACTGAACAACCCCCTAAATTTGGAAAATGTCTGATTTCTCCAGCACTAACCCTTTGATAAATGGGCTAATGCAGTGAAAAGCCTATTTTATGTTGATTTCACCAGAAAATTGATTTTTTTCCTACTTCATAAACAGAGCCCTAAATGAGGTCCAGTGACAGCCTCATACGTAACGGTCAATGATGACACTATATATATGTATACTAGGTGATTCATCACACCCTACGGGTGCTCTTAACCCTTGCATGCCCTTGTGGCGTGCAATATTTGTATTATATGGAGTATTACCTCCAATCATAATTGTGTGAGTGGTTAAATATTGCATGGACAAAGGGCGTGCAATGGTTAAGGGGTTGAAGCCCCTTGCAATGGCGTGAACAGCGCACGCAGGGCCTGATGAATCACCTAGTAGGTGCTGTGGTTGGGGGATTGGCGGGTGCGGGGGAGACGCAGATGGGGGAGGGGGACCGGGGGCGCTGCAGTTGGGCAGGGGCGGTTGCGGGGGTGCTGCGGGTGGGGGAGGGGCCACGGGTGGGGGAGGGGCGGGTACGTGGGTGCCATGGGTGGGGGTCCGGAGGCACTGTGGATGCGGGGGTGTCGCGGGTGGGTAAGGGGGTCCGGAGCCACCGCAGGTGGTGGAGGGGGGAGTGTGGAGGTGCCACGAATGGGGCCCGGAGGTACTGCGAGTGGGGGAGGGGTGGGTAATTCTTCTCCTGCTTCTCCTCCTGGAAGCAGCTAAGCTGCTATCCTCCCTTTGGCAGTGGCTCTCCCGGAGACTTGTACAGCAGCCAGTCACTATTGTTAGCGGAAGATGCACTCAATAAACTACAGCTCCCAGCAGGCCTTAGCGCCGGAATGCTTTGGCGCTAAGGGCTGCCGGGAGCTGTAGTTTATTTAGTGCCTCTACTTCCCTGTAATGCGGCACGTTGGGACACCGGGGCTAACGATAGTGACTGGCTGACAGAACTGACTCGCTGAATCAAGGTAAAAGGTGAGAGTGCTGTGCAGTGTCAGTGACACTGCACACCCACTGCACTGCACGACACTGTCACCTTTTACATTGATTCAGCGTCCAGACATTACCCACTGCGATATCACCCACTCTATCCATTAGATTAGCCATCTTGGAGCTTCCAGGCCAGCAGCCCAGGTGATGTGTAGCGGAGTCAGGACCTCTGGGGATCTGGGCGCGGCCGTGGCGGGGAGGCACTTCTGTGACATCACACGCAGAGGAGGCTCCGGGGCTCAGAGAGTATGTGGCACAGGGAGGGCTATGAAAGCCTTTCGTTGCACCGCTTTCATACACATCTATGCCGGTGACCGCACCAGCTTTTGTTCCACCTGCACCGAGGCTAGTGAGTGGAGATCGTTGATGCCGGAGGGGGCAGGTGGACTGGCAGCAGGACATAGGACGCTGCAGTAAAAGGAATTTCCCCCCCCCCTGTTTACAGCGCAGAGACTTGCTGCAGATGCAGTGGTATACCCTCCAGCTGTACCTTTTTGGCAGGTACAGTACCTTTTTTTATGGTCTGTACCGATTTTTGGCTCTCCAAACTTCCATTGAAAGTATAGGAAAAGGGCCATGGCAGCGCCATTGTACCCATGGCCACGCCCCTTTTTCGAATTTGTAGCGATTTTTATGTGTAAATTGTTGGAGGGTATGATGCTGCAGATGCAGTGGGCCTATTTTGGGGTGTGGTCATGGAGCTGCAGCTCCATCTGCCCCATTGTTAATCCTGCTCTGGGAACACACAGCAGCCAAAGGGCAGAGCCCCCCATTGGATGTAACCTGTGTGGGAGGGCACCCAATCAGCTGTGGACTGGGTGTGATAGACCTGCTGCTAACCCAATGAGAGCTCCTAGCCACGCCCAGCGTTATCCACACAGTCACAGAGTGACAGATCTGGGCTATTATATAGGAGATAGGAAATAAATCATGCACTCTGCATAGAATCTATGACCCAAATGTATTAACCCTTAAAAAGTGATAAAGTGGAGACGGATAAAGAGTGATAACGCACCAGCCAATCAGCTCTTAACTGCCAATTTACATATTGGAGCTGATTGGCTGGTGCGTTATCACCTTGCACTTATCATCACTGGTTTATCACTTCTCCAGGCTTAATACATCTGCCCCTTTGTCTCCACTTTATCACTTTTAATGCTTAATATATTTGGCCCATAAGCCCCCTAGGTGCTGTAGGAGATGTATCGCAACTCCTCACTGCGACAAGAACCCGCTGTGAAATACGTGTTTCCCCCCCAATTTGTACACAGCCAATCAGGTCAGGGAACATTTATGAACACAAGGATTTTCCGATGATCCTGACTCTGAATTGCTTTTACTAAATCGTCTCATGTAAACTATATACTGTATATTGGTGATTTTGTGTCATGTTTTCATGAGATAGTATCCTGCATTACTGTAATTGTTAGCTTTTGGGCAACCCCCTTCATTTAACCCTACTAAAGAGAGCCAGACAGTCTGAGCCCTTTAGCCTGTGACCTGCAGCGCTTGCTGAATCCTGTTAGGATCATGAGAAAATCACCAGGGCCTAAGTACGAGTTTTCAATACTAGTGACGCAGTAAAGGGTTAGAACACCCACGGTGTCACCAGGGCGTCCACTGCCACCGCCTGAGGGTCTCTTGACCTGGCGCAATAAATCTGTAGTTTTTTGTTGAGGCGGGACGCCATCATGTCTATTTGGGGCAGTCCCCACTGACTTGCAATCTGTGCGAAGACTTCCTGAAGAAGTCCCCACTCTCCGGAATGTAGATCGTGTCTGCTGAGGAAGTCTGCTTCCCAGTTGTCCACCCCCGGAATGAACACTGCTGACAGTGCGCTTACATGATTTTCCGCCCAGCGAAGAATCCTGGTGGCTTCCGTCATTGCCACTCTGCTCCTTGTGCCGCCTTGGCGGTTTACATGAGCCACTGCGGCGATGTTGTCTGACTGAATCAGAACCGGTAGATCGCGAAGCAAAGTTTCCGATTGATGAAGGGCGTTGTATATGGCCCTCAGCTCCAGGACGTTGATGTGAAGACAAGTCTCCCGGCTTAACCAAAGACCTTGGAAGTTCCTTCCCTGTGTGACTGCTCCCCAACCTCGGAGGCTCGCGTCCGTGGTTACCAGAATCCAGTCCTGAATGGGGAACCTGCGACCCTCTAGAAGGTGAGCACTCTGTAGCCACCACAGGAGAGACACCCTTGCCCTGGAGGACAGGGTGATCAACTGATGAATCTGTAGATGTGACCCGGACCCCTTGTCCAGTAGGTCCCATTGGAAGTTCCTCGCATGGAACCTGCCGAAGGGAATGGCCTCGTAAGATGCCACCATCTTTCCCAGGACTCGAGTGCAGTGATGCACTGACACCTGTTTTGGCTTCAATAGGTCCCTGACCAGAGTCATGAGTTCCTGGGCCTTTTCTATCGGAAGATAAACTCTTTTCTGGTCCGTATCCAGAATCATGCCTAAGAAGGTCAAACGAGTCGTAGGAACTAACTGTGACTTCGGGATATTGAGAATCCAGCCGTGTTGCTGTAACACCTTCAGTGAAAGTGACACGCTGTTCAACAACTGCTCTCGTGATCTCGCTTTTATGAGGAGATCGTCCAAGTACGGGATAATTGTGACACCCTGCTTTCGCAGGAGCACCATCATTTCCGCCATTACCTTGGGCCGTGGAAAGCCCAAACGGCAACGTCTGAAATTGGTAATGACAATCCTGTACTGCAAATCTCAGGTACGCCTGATGAGGTGGATATATGGGAACATGAAGGTATGCATCCTTTATGTCCAGGGATATTATAAAATCCCCCCCTTCTAGGCTGGCGATGACCGCTCTGAGCGATTCCATCTTGAACTTGAACTTTCTGGGGGAGAAGCTGGTAGGGCCGATTTGAAAAACCGGCGAGGAGGCACCTCTTCGAATTCCAGCTTGTAACCCTGGGAAACAATTTCTATTGCCCAGGGATCCACCTGTGAGTGAACCCAGATGTGGCTGAAAAGTCGAAGACGTGCCCCCACTGGGGCGGACTCCCTCAGAGGAGCCCCAGCGTCATGCGGTGGATTTTGTAGAGGCCGGGGAGGACTTCTGCTCCTGGGAACTAGCTGTGGTTTGACCGAAAGGACTGCATTTGATAATGTGGCGTTTCCTCAGGTTTGCGATACAGGATTCTCATTACCAATTTCAGATGTTGCCGTTTGGGCTTTCCACGGTCCCGAGGATTTTCACCAAAGTCATGGCAGAAATTATGGTTCTCCTTCGCAAGCAAGGGGTTACAATTATCCCGTACTTGGACGATCTCCTGATAAAGGCGAGGTCCAAGGAATGATTGTTGAGAAATGTGGATTTGTCTCTGTCGGTTCTGCGACAACACGGTTGGGTGCTAAATTTGCACAAGTCTCAGTTGATTCCGACCACTCGGCTGCCCTTTCTGGGCATGATTCTAGACACGGAGTTACAGAGAGTGTTTCTTCCGGAAGACAAAGCTCTGGAACTACAGACAATGGTCAGGGAGCTTCTGAGGCCGACAAGTGTCTCGATTCATCAATGTACTCGGGTTCTGGAGAAAATGGTTGCAGCGTACGAAGCCATTCCGTTTGGCAGGTTTCATGCCTGGGTGTTTCAGTGGGATTTGCTGAGCAAATGGTCCGGGTCTCACCTGCACATGCACCGGAAGATAAGTCTATCTTCCAGGGCCAGGATTTCTCTCCTGTGGTGGCTACAAAGCTCTCACCTCCTAGGAGGGTGCCGGTTCGGAATCCAGGACTGGGTCCTACTGACAACAGATGCAAGTCTCCGAGGCTGGGGCGCAGTCACCCAAGGAAGAAATTTCCAGTGGAAATGGTCGCTCCAGGAATCTTTTCTCCACATAAATGTTCTCGAGTTAACAGCCATTTACAACGGCCTGCTACAAGCAAAAAGCCTTCTTCAGGGTCGACCTGTCCTGATCCAGTCGGACAACATAACTGCGGTGGCGCATATAAACCAACAAGGCGGAACAAGGAGCAGGGCGGATATGGCGGAGGCCACAAGAATCCTTCGCTGGGTGGAACAACACGTGAGCGCTCTGTCAGCAGTCTTCCTTCCGGGAGTGGACAACTGGGAAGCAGACTTCCTCAGCAGACACGATCTCCATCCGGGAGAGTGGGCTCTTCACCAAGAGGTATTTGCAGAAGTGACGAAGCGTTGGGGAATAACGCTGATCGACATGATGGCGTCTCGCCTCAACAAGAAGCTTCCGCGGTATTGTCGCAGGTCAAGGGACCCCCAAGCCAGTGCAGTGGACGCCCTGGTGACTCTGTGGGTGTTTCAGTCGGTGTATGTGTTCCCTCCACTTCCTCTCATTCCAAAAGGTGCTGGGAATCATTCGACGAGCAAGGGTTCAGGCGATTCTCGTTGTTCCAGATTGGCCAAGAAGGGTCTGGTATCCGGATTTTCAGGAATTACTTGTGGAAGATCCTTGGCCGCTTCCTCTAAGAGAGGACCTGTTATTGCAGGGACCATGCGTGTTTCCGGACTTACCGCGGCTGCGTTTGACGGCATGGAAGTTGAGCGCCAAATCTTAGCTCGAAAAGGTATTCTCGGGGAGGTCATCCCCACTCTCCTTAAGGCTAGGAAGGAGGTTACGGTGAAACATTATCACAGTTTTTGGAGAAAGTATGTTTCGTAGTGTGAGACCAAAACTGCTCCTGCGGAGGAATTTCACTTGGGTCGGTTTCTCCATTTCTTGCAGGCAGGCGTCGATGCAGGCCTGAAATTGGGTTCCATCAAAGTGCAGATTTCGGCTTTATCTATTTTCTTTCAAAAGGAATTGGCCGTCCTTCCAAAGGTTCAGACTTTTGTGAAGGGAGTGATGCATATCCATCCTCCGTTTGTGCCCCCTGTGGCGCCATGGGATCTTGAAGTGGTCTTGCAGTTTCTTATGTCTTCCTGGTTTGAACCTTTGCGTAAGGTTGAGTTAAAGTTTCTCACTTGGAAGGTAGCCATGCTGTTGGCTCTGGCGTCTGCCAGGCGAGAGTCAGAGTTGGCGGCCTTATCTCACAAGAGTCCGTACTTGATCTTCCATTCGAATAGAGCGGAATTGAGGACTCGTCAACAATTTCTGCCGAAGGTGGTTTCTTCATTTCACATTAACCAACCTATTGTGGCAGTTCCAAAGTCTCTTGATGTTGTGAGAGCTTTGAAAATTTACGTCGCCATAACGGCTGTTGCCACAGAGGCGCTGTTTGTCCTGTATGCTTCCAACAAGATTGGTCATCCTGCTTCTAAGCAGACTATTGCACGCTGGATTTGTAGTACGATTCAGCAAGCTCATTCTTCGGCTGGGCTACCGGTGCCGAAGTCAGTAAAGGCCCATTCTACCAGGAAAGTGGACTCATCTTGGGCGGCTGCCCGAGGGGTCTCGGCACTTCAGCTTTGCAGAGCAGCTACGTGGTCGGGTTCAAACACCTTTGCTAAGTTTTACAAGTTTGATACCCTGGCTGAGGAGGACCTCATGTTTGCTCAATCGGTGCTGCAGAGTTGTCTGCACTCTCCCGCCCGTTCTGGAGCTTTGGTATAGACCCCATGGTCCTTTTGGAGTCCCCAGCATCCTCTAGGACGTAAGAGAAAATAGGATTTTAGTACCTACCAGTAAATCCTTTTCTCCTAGTCCGTAGAGGATGCTGGGCGCCCATCCCAGTGCGGACTGTTACTTGCAGTGTATTCTTGCTGGTTAAATTCGTTTACACACAGGTTGTGTATTTGTTGTTTTCAGCTTGTTGCTGTTGTTAATTCATATTGTTATCTGATTTACTGTTACTCCGGTTGTACGGTATGTTTGTGGTGTGGGCTGGTATGTTTCTCGCCCTTAGTTTAAACAAAAACGAGTTTTATGGTAAGAATTTACCCTTGTTAAAACTCTTTCTGCGAGGTACACTGGGCTCCACTAGTCTGGACAATGGGGTGTAGAGTAGGATCTTGATCCGAGGCACCAACAGGCTCAAAGCTTTGACTGTTCCCAGAATGCACAGCGCCGCCTCCTCTATAACCCCGCCTCCCAGCACAGGAGCTCAGTTTAGTTAACCAGCCCAATGCAGTAGCAGGAAAAGACGACAACGGTTAGTAGCCACATACACCACACTCTCACGACAAGAGAAGTGTCAGCGGCCAATGCCATATCAACACAAAGAAGCTAAGTGCGTCAGGGTGGGCGCCTTGTGGAGCCCAGTGTACCTCGCAGAAAGAGTTTTAACAAGGGTAAGTTCTTACCATAAAACTCGTTTTCTGCTGCGGGGTACACTGGGCTCCACAAGTCTGGACAATGGGGATGTCCTAAAGCAGTTCCTTATGGGAGGGGACGCACTGAAGTGGGCACAAGAACCCGGCGTCCAAAGGAAGCATCCTGGGAAGCGGCAGTATCGAAGGCATAGAACCTTATGAACGTGTTCCCGGAGGACCACGTAGCCGCCTTGCACAATTGGTCAAGGGTCGCACCACGTTGGGCTGCCCAAGAAGGTCCAACAGACCGAGTAGAATGTGAACAGGAGCTGACAGACCAGCCTTCACATAAGCATGCGCAATCACCATTCTAATCCACCTGGCCAGGGTCTGCTTGTGAGCAGGCCAGCCACGTTTGTGAAATCCAAACAAAACAAAGAGAGAATCAGACTTTCGAATAGAAGCAGTTCTCTTCACATAGATACGGAGAGCCCGTACCACATCCATAGACCGCTCTTTGGGAGACAAATCAGGAGAGACAAAAGCTGGAACCACAATCTCCTGATTAAGGTGGAACGAAGAAACCAACTTAGGTAAATATCCGGGACAAGTCCTAAGAACCGCCCGGTCACGGTGAAAAATCAGATATGGGGACCTACAAGACAAGGCACCCAAATCCGACACTCTTCTAGCAGAGGCAATAGCCAGCAAGACCACCACCTTAAGGGAAAGCCACTTAAGGTCAGCTTGAACCAAGAGGTTCAAATGGAGGCTCCTGCAACGCCTCCAAAACCACCGACAAGTCCCAAGGAGCCACAGGCGGGACATAGGGAGGTTGGATACGCAACACACCGAGTGAAAGTATGAACATCAGGTAAAGTCGCAATTTTTCTCTGAAACCACACCGACAAGGCAGAAATATGAACCTTGAGGGGGGCCAGACGCAGGCCTAAATCTAGGCCCTGCTGTAGAAAAGCCAAAAGTTTGGCTGTACTAAACTTGGAAGCGTCATAATGGTTAGATGCGCACCAAACAAAGCAGGAATGCCAGACCCGATGGTAAATCCGAGCAGAGGCCGGTTTCCGGGCCCGCAACATAGTTTTAATGACCTCTTCAAAAAAACCCTTAGCTCTTAAGACGGAAGCTTCAAGAGCCACGCCGTCAAAGACAGCCGGGATAGGTCCTGGTAGACACAGGGGCTCTGAACGAGGAGGTCTGGGCGTTGTGGCAGAAGTGGACGCTCTCACGATAGGCCGAATGCTGCTTGAGGATCCCTTGTCCTTGCTCCGAAGACCGGAACCTTGTGATTGTGTCGAGACGCCATCAGATCCACATCTGGAAGACCCCACCTTTCCACGAGGAGTTGAAACACTTCTGGATGGAGGCCCCACTCGCCAGCATGCACGTCCTGACGACTGAGAAAGTCCGCTTCCCAATTCAGGACTCCCGGAATGAATATTGCCGATATTGCCGGTAGATGGCGTTCTGCCCAACGTAGAATCCGTGAGGCTTCCTTCATTGCCAAACGGCTTCGAGTGCCGCCTTGATGATTTATGTAAGCCACTGTGGTGGCGTTGTCCAACTGTACTTGAACAGGACGGTTCTGAATCAAATGCTGGGCTAGGTTCAATGCATTGAAGACCGCCCGCAATTCCAGAATGTTGATCGAGAGGAGAGATTCCTTCTTGGTCCACCGACCCTGCAAGGAGTGCTGCTCCAGCACCGCGCCCCAACCTCTTAGACTGGCATCTGTCGTCAACAGGACCCAGTTGGATATCCAGAAGGGACGGCCTCTGCACAATTGTCGGTCCAGGAGCCACCAGAGCAGCGACAGACGGACCTCCGCAGTCAAAGAGATCATGTGAGACCTGATCCGGTGAAGCAGGCCGTCCCACTTGGCTAGAATCAGCGTCTGGAGGGGGCGAGAATGGAATTGAGCATACTCCACCATGTCGAATGATGACACCATGAGGCCCAGAACCAGTGGCGTAACTAGAAATTTTTCTCCCCCAAGCCAAAAAATTCTTCGGCGCCCCCCCCCCCCCCCCCCCTTTCATGCTCCATAATTGGGAGCAAGAAAGGGATAAATCTGCGCGCGCTGAAGGCGCGCGCGCCGAAAAAGGGGCGTGGTTTTGTTGGAGTGGGCGTGGTTTCGCATAAAGGGGCGTGGCATTGCAGGAAAAGACTACCTTATACCCCAGTTTTGCAACCTGCACGCCCATACGTTGGCCACCACAGGAAAGAAAAATAATCCTGATTCATGCCCCTTACATTATTTGTCATTTTTCCTCCTTATAGTAATGCCCAGTATACATTATGCCACATACTGCAATGGCCCTTAGACATTATGCCGCACACAATAATGCACGACACAATATGCACACACTGTAATGCCCCCGACACATTATGCCACACACCGTAATGTCTGTGACACATTATGCCACACACCGTAATGCCTGTGACACATTATGACAGGAATCGCAATGCCCGTTATACATTATGCTACACACTGCAATGCCCCTGATACATTATAGCACATACAATGTCTGTGACACATTATGACACACACTGCAATGTCCGTGATACATTATGCCACACACTGCAATGCCCGATACATTATAGCACATACAATGCCTGTGACACATTATGCCACACACTGCAATGACCTTGAGACAATATACCACAATGCCCGTGATATAGTATACCATACACCGTAATGCCTGTGACACATACCGCAATGCCCTGCCCGTTATACCCTATGCCACACATCGCAATGCCCGTTATGTATTATGCCACACTGCAATGACCCTGAGACATTATACCACATACCACAATGCCCGTGATATAGTATACCACACACCGTAATGCCTGACACATTATGACACACACCGCAATGTCCGTGATACATTATGCCACACACTGCAATGACCCTGAGACATTATACCACATATCACAATGCCCGCGATATAGTATACCATACACCGTAATGCCTGTGACACATTATGACACACACCGCAATGTCCGTGATACATTATGCCACACACCGTAATGCCCATTACACATTAAGTCCTACAGTAAGGCTTCTAATTACTTTTCAATTACCTGCTCGTTGTCAGGGGTTTCATGCACTGGGTGTCATGCTCGTTGCCAGGGGTTTCATGCTCTTGGTTCCATGCACGGTGCCAGGGGTTTTCATGCTCAGGGTGTCATGCTCGTTGCCAGGGGTTTCATGCACTGGGTGTCATGCTCGTTGCCAGGTGTTTCATGCACTGGGTGTCATGCTCGTTGCCAGGTGTTTCATGCACTGGGTGTTATGCTCGTTGCTAGGAGGTAGTCCTTGTTGCTAGAGCTGTGCTCCCAGTGCCACATATGTCCCCAGTGTACTTACATGCCCCAGTGCCAAATATAGTCGTCGTCCCCACGTGCCAGGTACACATATACCCCCCCAGTGCCACATATGCCCCCAGTGCCAGATATTCCCCCCAGTGCCAGATATGCCCCCAGTGCCAGATATTCCCCCCCAGTGCCAAATATGCCCCCAGTGCCAGATATTCCCCCCGTGCCATATATGAGCCCAGTGCCAGATATTCCCCCCCCGTGTTATATATGCCCCCAGTGCCAGATATCCCCCCCAGTGCCATATATGCCCCCAGTGCCAGATATTCCCCCCCAGTGCCAGATATTCCCCCCAGTGCCAGATATTCCCCCCAGTGCCATATATGCCCCAGTGCCAGATATTCCCCCCAGTGCCATATATGCCCCAGTGCCAGATATCCCCCCCCAGTGCCAGATATTCCCCCCGTGCCATGTATGCCCCCAGTGCCAGATATCCCCCCCCAGTGCCATATATGCCCCCAGTGCCATATATGCCCCAGTGCCAGATACCCCCCCCCCAGTGCCAGATATGCCCCCAGTGCCAGATATTCCCCCCAGTGCCAGAAATGCCCCAGTGCCAGATATTCCTCCCCCCCCCCGTGCAATATATGCCCCCAGTGCCAGATATCCCCCCCCCCCCCCCGCGCCGTCGCTTTTTGGAGGGACACGGAGGGCACAGCTCGTCTCTCCTGTGTCCCTCCTGCTGCATCATCTCCGGCGGCCGCGGGTCTAATAGGGGGAAGTGCCGGTTCGTGAGCCAATTAGAGCTCACGGACGGCACTTCCCCCTATTAGACCCGCGGCCGCCGGAGATGATGCAGCAGGAGGGACACAGAGAGGCGCGCTGTCCCTCCGTGTCCCTCCAACAAGCGGCGGAGGGAAGGAGACTGCAGACTGACATGCGGACGCTCGTCCGCATGTCAGTCTGCTGTAAATCAGTGGCGCCCCCGCAGTCCCCAAGCCACCGCGAGGACTGCGGGGGCAGTAGTTACGCCACTGCCCAGAACCTGCATTGCCGAATGTATCGACACTTGCGGACGAGAAAGGAAGCAACGAATCCTGTCCTGAAGTTTCAGGACTTTCTCCTGAGACAAGAACAACCTCTGATTGTGAGTGTCCAACAGCGCTCCCAGATGCACCATGCTCTGAGCAGGGACCAGGGAGGATTTCTTCCAGTTGATGAGCCACCCGTGGCCTTGTAGAAACCGAACCGTCATATATAGATGACGCAGGAGAAGATCTGGGGAATTTGCCAGGATTAACAAGTCGTCCAGATACGGCAGTATCCTGACCCCTTGACGGCGGAGTACCACCGTCATAACTTTGGTGAAGACTCGCGGAGCCGTTGTTAAACCAAAAGGTAACGCCCGAAACTGGTAATGGAGGTTGCCAATAGCGAACCTCAGGTATTGTTGATGTGACACTGCTATAGGAATATGCAGGTAAGCATCCTGTATGTCCAGGGAGACCATGTAGTCCCCAGGTTCCAAGGCCAGAACTATAGAGCGAAGGGTTTCCATACGGAATTTGGAAACCTTCACAAATTTGTTCAGTGCCTTGAGGTTGAGAATGGGCCGGGAGGACCCATTCGGTTTCGGGACTAGAAACAGCGGAGAATAGAACCCCCGGCCCCTCTGAGCAAGAGGCACCTGTACTACGACTCCTGTATCCAGGAGGGTCTGTACCACCGAATGCAGAGTGTTTGCCTTTGTCTGGTCCGACAGGACGTCTGTCTGGCAAAATCGATTTTTGAAGGCTATGGCGTAACCTCGAGTGACGACTTCCCGTACCCAGGCATCTGAAGTGGTCTTCAACCATTCCTGGGTGTACCCTAGAAGCCGGCCCGCCCCGTCATGCGGCAGGCTTATCGGTCTTGGCTGCTGGCTGACGGGCAGCCCAGGCTCTTTTGGGCTTCGGCTTACCAGGTTTAGAAGTGCGGGCCTGCTTATGGTACGCCTGACCTTTTGCTTTACCTGAAGGACGAAAGGACGTGCCTTTGGCCTTCGACACAGAAGGAGCTGTATTAGGCAGACAGGCAGTTTTGGCAGTAGCCAAGTCAGCCACTATCTTATTTAAGTCCTCCCCAAACAGAATATTCCCCTGGAAAGGGAGTACCTCCAGGGTTTTTCTAGAGTCCAGATCCACAGACAGGATCTTAGCCACAATATCCTGCGAGCCAGGACTGACGTAGTAGAGGCCTTGGCTGCTAGGATACTGGCATCAGAAGCCGCCTCTTTAATATAGCGAGAAGCTGTGACAATATATGACAAGCATTGTCTAGCATGGTCCGAGGAGATTTCAGCCTCTAACTCCAAGGCCCATGCTTCAATAGCCTCTGCCGCCCATGTAGCTGCAATAGTGGGCCTTTGTGTAGCACCCGTAAGGGTGTAAATCGCTTTTAGACAACCCTCGACACGTTTATCCGTAAGCTCTTTTAGAGACGTGACGGTAGTGACAGGTAGAGCTGAGGAAACCACCATCCTAGCCACATGCGAGTCTACTGGAGGAGGCGTTTCCCAATTCTTAGACAGCTCTGGCGCGAGGGGATAGCGAGCCAGCATCTTCTTTTGAGGCACAAACTTCGTACCCGGGCTTTGCCAGGGTTCCTGACGTATATGCACTAGGTGGTCAGAGTGAGGTAAAACTTGTTTAATCACCTTCTGACGCTTGATCCTATCTGGTTTCTTAGGAGGCTCAGGATCATCCGTAATCTGCAGAATTAACTTAATAGCCTCCAAAAGATCAGGAACATCCACATGTGAACTACCCTCCTCATCAGCCGTATCTGAGTCAGAACCTGTGGGGTCAGTGTATGTGCTGTCTTCATCAGACGAGGTGTCAGTTTCAGCAGTGGATTGTGAGGAGACGAGTGCTCGCTTAGAGGACCTCTTGGACTTAGGCGAGCGTTGGTCAGACTTTTTAGTAGTCAGGGACTGTTTCAACTTCTTTAATTGAGCCGATAAATCGTCTGCCCACGGCGGGTTAGCTGCAGGGACCACATACGGTTGTACTTGCATTGGGGGTCCCATAGGGGGTGTTAGTTTATGAACTAGCGTATGCAGAAGCGTGGAAAAAGCGGCCCACGGAGGGTCAGTATGTGCCTCCGTTGCCACAGTCCCACTGGGGGGCAAGGAGCCCCCAGAACCAGAGCCCACAGCTGCTATATTCTCCCCATATGTGCCTGTGGCTTCAGCAACACCAGCAGTGTGTTCCGCCCCAGAACCGTTACCCTCAGAAGCAGACATGGGGGTATATGCAATTCACGGCGAATCGCGGCAAATTATCGCCGTTTTTAAATTCGACAGGTGAATTCTGGCAGGTGGCTGACGGAATTCACCATATTCAATGCAAAACGGATTCGACAGTCCCGCGGGCGAAAATCGGCCGATTTGGCGGATTTTGCCGCGATTTTAAAAAACGGGAAAAAACCTGAAAAGAAAATGGCGTGGGGTCCACCCTCCAAAGCATAACCAGCCTCGGGCTCTTCGAGCTGGTCCTGGTTCTAAAAATGCGGGGAAAAATTGGGCAGGGATCCCCCGTATTTTTAAAACCAGCACCGGGCTCTGCGCCTGGTGCTGGTGCCAAAAATACGGGGGACAAAAAGAGTAGGGGTCCCCCGTATTTTTCACACCAGCATCGGGCTCCACTAGCTGGACAGATAATGCCACAGCCGGGGGTCACTTTTATGCCGTGCCCTGCGGCCGTGGCATTAACTACCCAACTAGTCACCCCTGGCCGGGGTACCCTGGGGGAGTGGGGACCCCTTCAATCAAGGGGTCCCCCCCCCCCAGCCACCCAAGGGCCAGGGGTGAAGCCCGAGGCTGTCCCCCCCCCCATCCAATGGGCTGCGGATGGGGGGGCTGATAGCCTTTTGTGATAATAAAAAGATATTGTTTTTTCCAGTAGGCCTACAAGTCCCAGCAAGCCTCCCCCGCAAGCTGGTACTTGGAGAACCACAAGTACCAGCATGCGGGAGAAAAACGGGCCCGCTGGTACCTGTAGTACTACTGGGAAAAAAATACCCAAATAAAAACAGTACACATACACCTTGATAGTAAAACTTTATTACACACTACCGACACACACATACTTACCTATGTTGACACGCCGACTGCCACGGTCTCCGACGATCCGAGGGTACCTGTGAAAAAATTATACTCACCTTCCAGCGTCCAGAGGTACATCCATGTCCAGATATAAATCCACGTACTTGTTAAAAAAACAAACCGAACACCCGCTCCATGCCGGGGTAGATGCTAGAATCAAGTGGGCTAAGGGACCTTTTCCGTAAGGGGGAGGAGTTACGACGCAAGGGGGAGGAGCTAGGCCAGCGGGATAGTTCCTCTACTATCCACGCCACCAACTATTACCTTTAGTAATTAGGTGGTGAGCGAAGCGGAGTGGAGCGAGCCACCGTGCCCGAAGCGTGGCGAGCGAAGCGAGCCAGCGAGGGTACTTTTCGGGTACCCTGTTCGCCCGTAGCTCCTCCCCCTGGTGACGTAGCTCCTCCCCTCAATACGTCACAAGGTCCCTTCAGCCCCTCCGATATAGAACCAACCGTACTGAAAGGGGTCCCATGCATTCACATCAGACCCCTTTCTCCCGAATGCCGGGACATCACGTGACTCCTGTCACTGAAGTCCCTTCAGCCAATCAGGAAGCGCTACTTCCGTGGCGCTCACCTGATTGGCTGTGCGCTGTCTGTGCTGTGACAGCGCATCGCAAAGCCGCTCCATTAGTTTCAATGGTGGGAACTTTGCTGTCTGCGGTGGGGTTACCCGCGGTCAGCCGCTGACCGGCGGGTGACCTCACCGCTAGCCGCTAAATTCCCACCATTGAATATAATGGACGGGGCTGTGCGATGCGCTGTCTGAGTTCAGACAGCGCACAGCCAATCAGGTGAGCGCAACAAAGTTGCGCTTCCTGATTGGCTTTAGAGACCTTTGTGTGACAGCTGTCACTGACAGGTCTCATTCGTGGAAAGGGGTCTCATGTGTCAGCATGGGACCCCTTTCAGTCCGGTGGCCCGTGTGTTCGTTTTCTTTTTTTGCCAAGTACGTGGATGTATCTCTGGACCATGGCTGAGGTGAGTATATTGATCTTTTATTTTCAGGTATCCGTGGATTCTACATGGAGAAGAGGACCGATGTCGGCGTGTGAACTTAGGTAAGTATGTGTGTGTCGACGTATGAAATAAAGTTTCTGTCACGGTGTGTGTGTCCTGTTTTTATTTGGGTATTTTTTTTCCAGTAGTACTACAGGTACCAGCGGGCCCGTTTTTCTCCCGCATGCTGGTACTTGTGGTTCTCCAAGTACCAGCTTGCGGGGGAGGCTTGCTGGGACTTGTAGTACTGCTGGAAAAAACAATATTCTTTTCATTATCACAAAAGGCTATCAGCCCCCCCATCCGCAGCCCATTGGATGGGGGGGGACAGCCTCGGGCTTCACCCCTGGCCCTTGGGTGGCTGGGCGGGGGACCCCTTGATTGAAGGGGTCCCCACTCCCCCAGGGTACCCCGGCCAGGGGTGACTAGTTGGATATTTAATGCCACGGCCGCAGGGCACGGCATAAAAGTGACCCCCGGCTGTGGCATTATCTGTCCAGCTAGTGGAGCCCGATGCTGGTGTGAAAAATACGGGGGACCCCTGCTCGTTTTGTCCCCCGTATTTTTTGCACCAGGCGCAGAGCCCGGTGCTGGTTTTAAAAATACGGGAGATCCCCTGTCAATTTTCTCCCCGCATTTTTAGAACCAGGACCAGCTCGAAGAGTCCGAGGCTGGTTATGCTTTGGAGGGGGGACCCCACGCCATTTTTTTAAAAGAATTTTACCGTTCCAGCAATAAAAAAAAAATAAAAAAAAAATATTTTAAAAAATATATAAATAATATTTGTGCCTCCAAAAAAAAGTACCTAATCCCTTCTAATATAAATAGATATGCTATTCCTAAAAAAAAAAAACACCAAAAAAAACATGTATAAATTTTTTTTTATTGTTTTCACCCTCCAAAGTGTGGCGGATTGAAAATGACGAATTTGCTGTCTAAAAGCACTGCTGTCGAATTTCCAAACTTGAATTGAATATGCTTTTGTCGAATTGCAGCACTTGTATCATTGCAGAAAAGTCGAATTTGCAAAAATTCGAATTTCAAAAAGTCGAATTTTGAAAGTCCGTTTTTTGGTCGGAAAGCACTGAATTGCATTGGCGAATTTTTTTTTTGGGCGAAAATTACCCGAAATTCGACAATTTCGGGAATTCAACCGCAATTGCATATACCCCATGATATAACTTGCAGTATGAGGTAACACAGTACAATTATCAGCAGCACTATATCCCTAAACCCAAACCCCTGCGCAGTGTAGTCAGCACCAGCAGAGATAAAGGAGAGACATGGTGACTAAATCACAGAGAAAAATACGTAATACAGTATATCTTTGTGAAAATCCTATATTAAATAACACCTAACGCACCAAGCCCCCTCAGGTTATAGAATATAGGGATAGCAAGTTGAGTGAAAGACACGAGATGGACACCACTCAGCTATCAATGCACACACAAATAGTCACAGTTTGTACAATGCAGAGGTTATTACAGACAATAATACTGCACTGGACTAGATTACACAGCTATATAGTCAATAGATATACGGTAACACTACACAGTAAGAAACTGGATGTATATCACAGGGTAATTGTACTATAAACCCCTGACTAAATGCACTCTTTCTTACCAACACTGACTAAAAATAAGATTTTACTTACCGGTAAATCTATTTCTCGTAGTCCGTAGAGGATGCTGGGACTCCGTAAGGACAATGGGTAATAGACGGGCTCCGCAGGAGATAGGGCACTTTAAGAAAGCTTTGGATTCTGGGTGTGCACTGGCTCCTCCCTCTATGCCCCTCCTCCAGACCTCAGTTAGGGAAACTGTGCCCAGAGGAGATGGACAGTACGAGGAAGGATTTTTGTAAATCTAAGGGCGAGATTCATACCAGCCACACCATATAAATTAAGATAAACTTACCCAGTTAACAGTATGAACAACAACATAGCCACGGTATCACCGAAAACTATAACATAACCCTTATGTAAGCAATAACTATATACAAGTCATGCAGAAGAAGTCCGCACTTGGGACGGGCGCCCAGCATCCTCTACGGACTACGAGAAATACCGGTAGATTTACCGGTAAGTAAAATCTTATTTTCTCTAACGTCCTTGAGGATGCTGGGACTCCGTAAGGACCATGGGATTATACCAAAGCTCCCAAACGGGCGGGAGAGTGCGGATGACTCTGCAGCACCGATTGAGCAAACAGGAGGTCCTCCTCAGCCAGGGTATCAAACTTATAGAACTTTGCAAAGGTGTTTGTCCCCGACCAAGTAGCTGCTCGGCACAACTGTAATGCCGAGACCCCTCGGGCAGCCGCCCAAGAAGAGACCACTTTCCTAGTGGAGTGGGCCTTAACCGATTTCGGTAACGGCAATCCTGCCGTAGAATGCGCCTGCTGAACCGTGTTACAGATCCAGCGAGCAATAGTCTGCTTTGAAGCAGGGGCGCCAACCTTGTTGGCCGCATACAGAACAAACAAAGCTTCAGTCTTCCTGATCCGAACCGTTCTGGTCATATAAATCTTCAAAGCCCTGACTACATCCAGGGACTCGGCATCCTCCAAGTCCCTTGTAGCCACAGGCACGACAATAGGTTGTTCACATGAAAAGATGAGACCACTTTTGGCAGAAAGTGAGGACGAGTCCTCAACTCTGCCCTATCCACGTGAAAAACCAAGTATGGGCTTTTATGCGATAAAGCCGCCAATTCTGAAACACGTCTCGCCGAAGCTAACGCCAACAACATGACCACTTTCCACGTGAGGTATTTCAACTCCACAGTTTTAAGTGGTTCAAACTAAGGTGACTTGAGGAAACGTAACACCACGTTAAGATCCCAAGGCGCCACCGGAGGCACAAAGGGAGGCTGAATATGCAGCACTCCCTTCACAAAAGTCTGTACCTCAGGAAGAGAGGCTAATTCTCTTTGAAAGGAAATGGATAAGGCCGAAATCTGGACCTTTATGGACCCTAATTTTAGGCCCAAGGTCACTCCTGTTTGGAGGAAGTGAAGTAGACGGCCCAAATGGAACTCCTCCGTAGGAGCAGCTCTGGCCTCACACCAAGAAACATATTTCTGCCATATACGGTGATAATGTTTTAACGTCACATCTTTCCTAGCCTTGATCAGGGTAGGAATGACTTCCTCCGGAATACCTTTTTCTGCTAGGATCCGGCGTTCAACTGCCATGCCGTCAAACGCAGCCGCGGTAAGTCTTGGAACAGACAGGGCCCCTGCTGCAGCAGGTCCTGCCTTAGAGGAAGAGGCCACGGATCTTCTGTGAGCAACTCTTGCAGTTCCGGATACCAAGTCCTCCGTGGCCAATCTGGAACAATGAGGATTGTTCTGACCTTGCTTATTCTTACAATTCTTAACACCTTGGGTATGAGAGGAAGAGGAGGAAACACATAGACCGATCTGAACACCCAAGGTGTCACCAGAGCGTCTACCGCTACCGCCTGAGAGTCCCTTGACCTGGCGCAATACCGCTTTAGCTTTTTGTTGAGACGGGACTCCATCATGTCTATTTGAGGCAGGCCCCACCGATCCGCGATCTGTGCAAAGACTTCTTGATGAAGTCCCCACTCCCCCGGATGCAGGTCGTGCCTGCTGAGGAAGTCCGCCTCCCAGTTGTCCACCCCTGGGATGAACACCGCTGACAGCGCGCTTACATGCCTTCCGCCCAGCGTAGAATCCTGGTCGCTTCTGCCATGGCCACTCTGCTCCTTGTTCCGCCTTGGCGGTTTATATGAGCCACTGCCGTGACATTGTCTGACTGAATCAGAACCGGTCTTCTCCGAAGTAAGTTCCACTTGACGCAGGGCGTTGTATATGGCCCTCAACTCCAGGACGTTGATGTGGAGACATGTCTCCAGGCTTGACCAGAGACCTTGGAAATTTCTTCCCAGTGCCACTGCTCCCCAGCCTCGGAGGCTTGCGTCCGTGGTCACCAGGACCCAGTCCTGAATGCCGAACCTGCGACCCTCTAGAAGGTGAGCACTGTTCAGCCACCACAGGAGAGATACCCTGGTCCTGGGAGACAGGGTGATCCTTTGATGCATTTGTAAATGGGACCCGGACCACTTGTCCAAGAGGTCCCATTGAAAAGTCCTCGCATGGAATCTGCCGAAAGGGATGGCCTCGTATGAAGCAACCATCTTCCCCAGGACCCGCGTGCACTGATGCACTGAAACCTTCTTTGGTTTCAATAGGTTCCTGACCATGGTCATGAGTTCCTGAACCTTTTCGATTGGAAGAAAAACCTTTTTCTGGTCTGTGTCTAGGATCAGGCCCAGAAAGGTCAGACACGTTGTAGGAACTAGCTGGGACTTCGGTATATTGAGAATCCAGCCGTGTAGCTGCAACGTCTTCATGGACAGAGACACGCTGTCCAGCAACTTCTCCCGAGATCTCGCCTTTATTAGGAGATCGTCCAAGTATGGGATAATTGTGACCCCCTGCCTGCGCAGGAGCACCATCATTTCCGCCATTACCTTGGTCAAAACCCTCGGGGCCGTGGAAAGCCCAAACGGCAACGTCTGAAATTGGTAGTGACAGTCCTGCACTGCAAATCTCAGGAACGCCTGATGGGGGGGGGGGGGGGGGGGGGGGGAGGAATATTGGAACATGAAGGTATGCATCCTGTATGTCCAGGGACACCATCCAATCCCCCCCCTCCAGGCTGGCGATGACCGCCCAGATTGATTCCATTTTGAACTTGAACCTTATCAAGTACAAGTTCAGAGATTTCAGGTTTAAAATGGGCCTGACCGAACCGTCCGGTTTCGGGACCACAAACAGGGTTGAATAATATCCCTCTCCCTGCTGGAGATGAGGAACTGTCACAATCACCTGTTGAACACACAATTTTTGGATTGCTGTCAACACTGACTCCCTCTCTGACGGGGAAGTCGGCAGAGCCGATTTGAAAAACCGGCGAGGAGGCAAGTCTTCGAATTCTAGCCTGTATCCCTGAGCAACAATCTCTACTGCCCAGGGATCCACCTGCGATTGAACCCAGACGTGGCTGAAAAACCGAAGACGAGCCCCCACCAGATCTGCCTCCCCCCGGGAAGCCCCAGCGTCATGCGGTGGACTTTGCAGACGCAGGGGAGGACTTCTGCTCTTGGGAACTAGCTGTGTGCAGCTTCTTTCCCCTGCCTTTTCCTCTGGTAACAAAGGACGAACCCCGCACCTTCTTGTTTTTATTGGAACGAAAGGACTGCATTTGATAATGTGGTGCCTTCTTAGTATGCTGCGGGGGGACATAAGGTAAGAAATTCGACTTACCAGCCGTAGCCGTAGAGACAAGGAGGATTTGCCCAAGCAGTCCCAGGAACAGTGAGTTGAAGAGTAATGGCGCCGCAGACACTGACAGGGAGTGAGGAAAGACAGAGATGCAGCTCCAGGGCGGGAACACTTGCTGGAAATGGCGCCCTGGGGCTGGGGGAGGGACTTCAGGTCTAAGCCTTATTCCCCTTGCTGGCAAAACCACCGGGTACTGTGGGCGATATTAAAATCGGTTTTAAGAGAAAACCTGACCTGCGCCCATGCCCTGGTCATCTAGTGGGATCGCCTGTATCCACAGTGTCCACCGCCAGTGCGCGCGGCCCGCCTCCCACTGACCGCGCCGGATTGCGCTAAAGACCGGTTCCCGCGAGCGGGACCCACTTACCACCTCCCAAAGCGCGGCCACGCGATCCTGGAGAGCCCCAGCCGTGTGTGCCTAACGTGAAGTAAACCGGAGCCTCCACTGTAGGTACCCGGCAACCAGGGCTCGGGAGTGTAGAGCGCCGCTGGGGAGAGCTGGAGCTGCAGCAGAGAATGTCAGAAGACATTTACCCCTGCTGCTGCCCTTGAAGTCTTCACTTTTTACCTCATAAAAAGCTTTTCTTAGGGCTGCTGGAGCAGCCCCTCTGTTAAGTGCCTGCTTACTGCAGCACCAACTGACAAACTGAGCTCCTGTGCTGGGAGGCGGGGTTATAGAGGAGGTGGCGCTGTGCATTCTGGGAAGAGTCAAAGCTTTGAGCCTGTTGGTGCCTCGGATCAAGATCCTACTCTACACCCCATTGTCCAGACTTGTGGAGCCCAGTGTACCCTGCAGCAGAAAATCCTTTCCTCGAAATGTTCGTCACTCCTGGGCACAGTTCCTATAACTGAGGTCTGGAAGAGGGGCATAGAGGGAGGAGCCAGTTCACACCCAGTCAAAGTCTTTTCAGTGTGCCCAAGCTCCTGCGGATCCCGTCTATACCCCATGGTCCTTTTGGAGTCCCCAGCATCCTCTACGGACTAGGAAAAAAATAAGAATTTACTTACCGATAATTCTATTTCTCATAGTCCGTAGTGGATGCTGGGGACTCCGAAAGGACCATGGGGAATAGCGGCTCCGCAGGAGACTGGGCACATCTAAAGAAAGCTTTTGGACTATCTGGTGTGCACTGGCCCCTCCCCCTATGACCCTCCTCCAAGCCTCAGTTAGGATACTGTGCCCGGACGAGCGTACACAATAAGGAAGGATCTTGAATCCCGGGTAAGACTCTTACCAGCCACACCAATCACACCGTACAACTTGTGATCTGAACCCAGTTAACAGCATGATAACAGAAGGAGCCTCTGAAAAGATGGCTCACAACAACAAAAAAACCCGATTTTTGTAACAATAACTATGTACAAGTAATGCAGACAATCCGCACTTGGGATGGGCGCTCAGCATCCACTACGGACTATGAGAAATAGAATTATCGGTAAGTAAATTCTTATTTTCTCTAACGTCCTAGTGGATGCTGGGGACTCCGAAAGTAGCAGCTCGGCAAAGTTGTAAAGCCGAGACCCCTCGGGCAGCCGCCCAAGATGAGCCCACTTTCCGTGTGGAATGGGCTTTTACAGATTTTGGCTGTGGCAGGCCTGCCACAGAATGTGCAAGCTGAATTGTACTACAAATCCAACGAGCAATCGTCTGCTTAGAAGCAGGAGCACCCAGCTTGTTGGGTGCATACAGGATAAACAGCGAGTCAGATTTTCTGACTCCAGCCGTCCTGGAAACATATATCTTCAGGGCCCTGACTACGTCCAGCAACTTGGAATCCTCCAAGTCCCTAGTAGCCGCAGGCACCACAAATAGGCCGGTTCAGGTGAAACGCTGAAACCACCTTAGGGAGAAACTGAGGACGAGTCCTCAATCTCGCCCTGTCCGAATGGAACATCAGATAAGGGCTTTTTCAGGATAAAGCCGCCAATTCTGATACGCGCCTGGCTCAGGCCAGGGCCAACAGCATGACCACTTTCCATGTGAGATATTGTAACTCCACAGATTTAAGTGGTTCAAACCAATGTGACTTTTGGAACCCAAAACTACATTGAGATCCCAAAGTGCCACTGGAGGCACAAAAGGAGGCTGTATATGCAGTAATCCTTTTACAAACGTCTGAACTTCAGGGACTGAAGCTAGTACTTTTTGGAAGAAAATTGACAGGGCCGAAATTTGAACCTTAATGGACCCCAATTTCAGGCCCATAGACACTCCTGTTTGCAGGAAATGTAGGAATCGACCCAGTTGAATTTCCACCGTCGGGCCTTACTGGCCTCGCACCACGCAACATATTTTCGCCAATTGCGGTGATAATGTTTTTGCGGTTACATCCTTCCTGGCTTTGATCAGGATAGGGATGACTTCATCCGTAATGCCCCTTTTCCTTCAGGATCCGGCGTTCAACCGCCATGCCGTCAAACGCAGCCGCGGTAAGTCTTGGAACAGACAGGGTCCTTGCTGGAGCAGGTCCCTTCTTAGAGGTAGAGGCCACGGATCCTCCGTGAGCATCTCTTGAAGTTCCGGTTACCAAGTCCTTCTTGGCCAATCCGGAGCCACTAATATAGTGCTTACTCCTCACCATCTTATCAATCTCAGTACCTTGGGTATGAGAGGCAGAGGAGGGAACACATACCCTGACTGGTACACCCACGGTGTTACCAGAGCGTCTACAGCTATTGCCTGAGGGTCCCTGGACCTGGCGCAATACCTGTCGAGTTTTTCCCAACGGTTTATAATCATGTGGAAGACTTCTGGGTGAAGTCCCCACTCTCACGGGTGGAGGTCGTGCTGAGGAAGTCTGCTTCCCAGTTGTCCACTCCCGGAATGAATACTGCTGACAGTGCTATCCCATGATTTTCCGCCCAGCGAAGAATCCTTGCAGCTGCTGCCATTGCCCTCCTGCTTCTTGTGCCACCCTGTCTGTTTACGTGGGTGACTGCCGTGATGTTGTCCGACTGGATCAACACCGGCTGACCTTAAAGCAGAGGTCTTGCTAAGCTTAGAGCATTGTAAATGTCCCTTAGCTTCAGGATATTTATGTGAAGTGATGTCTCCAGGCTTGACCATAAGTCCTGGATATTCCTTCCCTGTGTGACTGCTCCCCAGCCTCGCAGGCTGGCATCCGTGGTTACCAGGACCCAGTCCTGAATGCCGAATCCGCGGCCCTCTAGAAGATGAGCACTCTGCAACCACCACAGGAGGGACACCCTTTGTACTTGGTGACAGGGTTATCCGCTGATGCATCTGAAGATGCGACCCGGACCATTTGTCCAGCAGGTCCCACTGGAAAGTTCTTGCGTGGAATCTGCCGAATGGGATTGCTTCGTAGGAAGCCACCATTTTACCCAGAACCCTTGTGCATTGATGCACTGAGACTTGGCTCGGTTTTAGGTTCCTGACTAGCTCGGATAACTCCCTGGCTTTCTCCTCCGGGAGAAACACCTTTTTCTGGACTGTGTCCAGGATCATCCCTAGGAACAAAAGACAAGTCGTCGGAACCAGCTGCGATTTTGGAATATTGAGAATCCAACCATGCTGCAGCAACACTACCTGAGATAGTGCTACACCGACCTCCAACTGTTCCCTGGATCTTACCCTTATCAGGGAATTGTCCAAGTAAGGGATAACTAAAATTCCCTTCCTTTGAAGGAATATCATCATTTCGGCCATTACCTTGGTAAAGACCCGGGGTGCCGTGGACCATCCATACGGCAGCGTCTGAACTGATAGTGACAGTTCTGTACCATAAACATGAGGTACCCTTGGTGAGAAGGGTAAATTTTGACATGAAGGTAAGCATCCTTGATGTCCCGAGACATCATGTAGTCCCCTTCTTCCAGGTTCGCAATCACTGCTCTGAGTGACTCAATCTTGAATTTGAACCTCTGTATGTAAGTGTTCAAAGATTTTAGATTTAGAATCGGTCTCACCGAGCCGTCCGGCTTCGGTACCACAACAGTGTGGAATAATACCCCGTTCCCTGTTGCAGGAGGGGTATATTGATTATCACCTGCTGGGAATACAGCTTGTGAATGGCTTCCAAAACTGTCTCCCTGTCAGAAGGAGACATCGGTAAAGCCGACTTTAGGAAACGGCGAGGGGGAGATATCACCTGAAGGATCCAGAGGTCTACTTGCGAGTGAGCCCACTGCGCGCTGAAATTCATTGAGACGGGCCCCCCCACCGTGCCTGATTCTGCTTGTAAAGCCCCAGCGTATACTGAGGGCTTGGCAGAGGCGGGAGAGGGTTTCTGTTCCTGGGAACTGGCTGATTTCTGCAGCCTTTTTCCTCTCCCTCTGTCACGGGGCAGAAATGAGGAACCTTTTGCCCGCTTATCCACGAAAAGACTGCGCCTGATAATACGGCGTCTTCTCATGTTGAGAGGCGACCTGGGGTACAAACGTGGATTTCCCAGCTGTTGCCGTGGCCACCAGGTCTGAAAGACCGACCCCAAATAACTCCTCCCCTTAATAAGGCAATACTTCCAAATGCCGTTTGGAATACGCCTCACCTGACCACTGACGTGTCCATAACCCTCTACTGGTAGAAATGGACAACGCACTTAGACTTGATGCCAGTCGGCAAATATTCCGCTGTGCATCACGCATATATAGAAATGCATCTTTCAAATGCTCTATAGGCAAAAATATACTGTCCCTATCTAGGGTATCAATATTTTCAGTCAGGGAATCCGACCACGCCAACCCAGCACTGCACATCCAGGCTGAGGCGATTGCTGGTCGCAGTATAACACCAGTATGTGTGTAAATACATTTTAGGATACCCTCCTGCTTTCTATCAGCAGGATCCTTAAGGGCGGCCATCTCAGGAGAGGATAGAGCCCTTACAAGCGTGTGAGCGCTTTATCCACCCTAGGGGGTGTTTCCCAACGCACCCTAACCTCTGGCGGGAAAGGATATAATGCCAATAACATTTTAGAAATTGTTATCGGGGGAAACCCACGCATCATCACACACCTCATTTAATTTCTCAGATTTAGGAAAACTACAGGTAGTTTTTCCTCACCGAACATAATACCCCTTTTTTTTTTTTTGGTGGTACTCGTATTCTCAGAAATGTGTAAAACATTTTTCATTGCCTCAATCATGTAATGTGTGGCCCTACTGGAAGTCACATTTGTCTCTTCACCGTCGACACTGGAGTCAGTATCCGTGTCGGCGTCTATATCTGCCATCTGAGGTAACGGGCGCTTTATAGCCCCTGACGGCCTATGAGACATCTGGACAGGCACAAGCTGAGTAGCCGGCTGTCTCATGTCAACCACTGTCTTTTATACAGAGCTGACACTGTCACGTAATTTCTTCCAACAGTTCATCCACTCAGGTGTCGACCTCCTAGGGGGTGACATCACTATTACAGGCAATCTGCTCCGTCTCCACATCATTTTTTTCCTCATACATGTCGACACAAAAGTACCGACATACAGCACACAGACAGGGAATGCTCTGATAGAGGACAGGACCCCACTAGCCCTTTGGGGAGACAGAGGGAGAGTTTGCCAGCACACACCAGAGCGCTATATATATACACAGGGATAACCTTATACAAGTGTTTTTCCCCTTATAGCTGCTGTATAGTTAATACTGCGCCTAATTTGTGCCCCCCTCTCTTTTTTAACCCTTTCTGTAGTGTAGTGACTGCAGGGGAGAGCCAGGGAGCTTCCCTCCAACGGAGCTGTGAGGGAAAATGGCGCCAGTGTGCTGAGGAGATAGGCTCCGCCCCTTTCTCGGCGGCCTTTTCTCCCGTTTTTTTATGTATTTTGGCAGGGGTTAAATGCATCCATATAGCCCAGGAGCTATATGTGATGCATTTTTCGCCATCCAAGGTGTTTATTATTGCGTCTCAGGGCGCCCCCCCCCCCCGCGCCCTGCACCCTCAGTGACCGGAGTGTGAAGTGTGCTGAGAGCAATGGCGCACAGCTGCAGTGCTGTGCGCTACCTTGTTGAAGACAGGACGTCTTCTGCCGCCGATTTTCCGGACCTCTTCTGCCTTCTGGCTCTGTAAGGGGGCCGGCGGCGCGGCTCTGGGACCCATCCAAGCTGGGCCTGTGATCGTCCCTCTGGAGCCAATGTCCAGTAGCCTAAGAAGCCCAATCCACTCTGCACGCAGGTGAGTTCGCTTCTTCTCCCCTTAGTCCCTCGATGCAGTGAGCCTGTTGCCAGCAGGTCTCACTGAAAATAAAAAACCTAAACTAAAACTTTCACTAAGAAGCTCAGGAGAGCCCCTAGTGTGCACCCTTCTCGTTCGGGCACAGAGATCTAACTGAGGCTTGGAGGAGGGTCATAGGGGGAGGAGCCAGTGCACACCAGATAGTCCTAAAGCTTTCTTTAGATGTGCCCAGTCTCCTGCGGAGCCGCTATTCCCATGGTCCTTTCGGAGTCCCCAGCATCCACTAGGACGTTAGAGAAACAAAGGTTTCACTATCTCACTCAAAAAAATTCTGTATTTCGGAATATTTGGATATGGGATACTCAACCTGTATCATGAAATATCATTTTCAACTGAATATATAAATATCCCAGAATGCACGTCTCCACAACTAGAAAGTTTTGTGCATAATGCGTTGCTGTAAAATGCGCTAGCCTTGTGTGTAGGCATGACCATCATTATATTCCTCATCAAAGGGAAATAAAAAAGGAATAGTCGATGGTATGAAACAACGTAATGTCATACCATCAATGGTTCCTGCCATCGCAGTTTCTTAAGGCCCGTACACACTGGCCGATATATCGTGGGACCGTCGGCCAGTGTGTATGGCCGATACGTCTGTGAACTACGTCGTTCACAGACGTATCGCGTCGGCCCCGCAGCACAGCCGACTGCCAATATATCTACCGATACATTGGCGCGTCGCTGTGTGTGTACGGGGTGGTCGGCCGACCGCCCGTACACACGCCCGCCCAGTTCACGACGGATCGGGCAGTGTGTATGCTCAACACACTGCCCGATCCGTCCATAGATATATCTGCAGCTCAATTGATCTGCGGATATATCTATTAGTGTGTACCCACATTTACACGTGCAGATTCTCGCAGATCTGAGTCTGAATAGTCAGCAGAGTAGAGATAGGGCCCTCATTCCGAGTTGATCGCTAGCTGCCATTGTTCGCTACGTAGCGATCATTTAAAAAAAAAAAAAAAAACTATGCATGCGTATGAGCCACAACGCACACGCGCCGTACGGGTACAAAGAGCATCGTTGTTTTGCACTGCTTCTAGTGACGATTCCATTCGCACAGCCGATCTCAAGATTGATAGGAAGTGGGAGTTTATGGGTGTCAACTGACCGGTTTTTGGGAGCTTTTCGAAAAACGCAGGCGTGTCCATGTGTTTGCAGGGCTGGTATCTGACGTCAATTCCGGGACCTTCGTCGCAGCAATCATCGCACAGAATAAGTAACTACAGGGCTGGTCTTGTTTTGCACAACATTTTTTGTACCGCTCGGCTGCACAGGCGTTTGCTCTCTTGCAAAGCGAAAATACACTCCCCCGTGGGCAGCGACTATACGTTTGCACGGCTGCTAAAAGTAGCTAGCGTGCGATCAACTCGGAATGAGGGCCTAGGATGGGCGAGGGAGGCGGAAGACCAGCAACAGACCCATCCAACCTAACAGTGTAGTGAGTGAGTGACGTGATGGACTTGGTGGATTATGAAATGTTTATTAGGATCAAGCAAGCCGGGGAAAGGCTCAGAGCCGGCCTGGTGGTGGCGACAGAGGACTAATACTACTACTGCCCGATAGTTTAGGAGCTCTGCAGTGCAAATGTAATAAAGAAAACCAGCTGACAGGCCTGTGGCTACTATCATTGGTGAAAAACCACCTCGTTCTCCACCATTGATGGTAAAACCATCTGACACCGGTGAATAACCATCGATGGCCATCCCTAGGCCGGTGCTATCTTCTAACAGCCATGATTTGCACCATTATGAAAAGTATTATTGTTGGAATACGGATATAAGTCCAGCAAAGCTCACAGTATAAAATTAACAGTATAAAAAAATATTACCTTTATTATAAAACTAAAACTTTCCATAGCAGCATGGTTTTCCCACTACAAGCATGCAATAAATAATGCAGACACGCAAGTCTTTAGTCTACTGCTTTTGGTCGAGTCGGCGATGTGTCCTGTTTAGAGTAACCAGGGCCGATTCTTAGTGATCCGTCTTGCGCCATGTATAAGGTCCATTGCTCCAGCAGAGGCCAGAAGCTGATCTTAAACTCTCTCTCCTCAGTTCCAGCAGAGAGGTCACTATAGAGATGGCAGCGGTTTGAGAAGTACCTTTCTACAGCCAGAAACGCCCCGTCATTACCCTCCGAGTAGGATAATGATGACACCAGGAGGCCACAGTGAAAGTGGGATGCAGTGTCCAGCATGAGGGCAGAAATGCGAGCTCCGTCTTGGGGGCTGCAAGTGGAAGGAAGGTATCGCTCCAACCCATCAACTAGGATGAGTGAGGGAAAAGAAGGAGTGAGGTGAAGGGAGGAAAAGAACTCCAGGAGATCCTTCAAAGATGATGGATACAAGAAACGTATTCGCTGTGAGGAGATAAAGGGGACATATTAATATCTGCTATGGGCAACAAGTATACTTTGGTGGCAATGTATAAAGCAGTGTAAAGAATGAAGTTGTCCATAGCAACTAATGGTATTGGCATCTTCTCCACACTGCTTGATAAATCTACCCCATAGTTTACTATTTTCATCTGCAACTACTCCCATCATATCTAATACTCAGCCTCTCCAATCGGTCACAATTCCCTCCCAGTTTTACAGCGAGAGCTCATCTTCTTCCATACTTAAATTCAACCCACATGCTGCAACCTGATTGGTTCTCATCAATCATCTCAACGAATGAAGTGGAAAATATTAAAACAAAAAGACTCGATTACCAGCAGTAAATGAAATGTTATACAAAGCGGGAAAGACAATTGAGCTTGGGCTTTTGCTGACGACATGCAATTTGGTCTTTGAACAAATGTTTGCGTTTCTGTACAGATATATAATCCATGTACATGTTACAGATCGATTATTTTCAGTCATGGGGCTTACATAATGTCCTATGAGATGCAAGCTGTGCGGGTTATTACGTGTTTTTCTCTGACGTCCTAGTGGATGCTGGGAACTCCGTAAGGACCATGGGGAATAGCGGCTCCGCAGGAGACTGGGCACAAAAGTAAAGTTTTAGGACTACCTGGTGTGCACTGGCTCCTCCCCCTATGACCCTCCTCCAAGCCTCAGTTAGATTTTTGTGCCCGAACGAGAAGGGTGCACACTAGGGGCTCTCCTGAGCTGCTTAGTGAAAAGTTTAGTTTTAGGTTTTTTATTTTCAGTGAGACCTGCTGGCAACAGGCTCACTGCATCGAGGGACTAAGGGGAGAAGAAGCGAACTCACCTGCGTGCAGTGGATTGGGCTTCTTAGGCTACTGGACACCATTAGCTCCAGAGGGATCGAACACAGGCCCAGCCATGGAGTCCGGTCCCAGAGCCGCGCCGCCGGCCCCCTTACAGAGCCAGAAACAAGAAGAGGTCCGGAAAATCGGCGGCAGAAGACATCCTGTCTTCACCAAGGTAGCGCACAGCACTGCAGCTGTGCGCCATTGCTCCTCAGCACACTTCGGTCACTGAGGGTGCAGGGCGCTAGGGGGGGGGGCGCCCTGAGCAGCAATAAAAACACCTTGGCTGGCGAAAATACATCACATATAGCCCCCAGGGCTATATGGATGAATTTTAACCCCTGCCAGATTACACTGAAAAACGGGAGAAAAGGCCGCCGAGAAAGGGGCGGAGCCTATCTCCTCAGCACACTGGCGCCATTTTCCCTCACAGCTCCGTTGGAGGGAAGCTCCCTGGCTCTCCCCTGCAGTCACTACACTACAGAAAGGGTTAAAAAAGAGAGGGGGGCACTAATTAGGCGCAGTATAAACAATACAGCAGCTATAAGGGGAAAAACACTTATATAAGGTTATCCCTGTATATATATATATAGCGCTCTGGTGTGTGCTGGCAAACTCTCCCTCTGTCTCCCCAAAGGGCTAGTGGGGTCCTGTCCTCTATCAGAGCATTCCCTGTGTGTGTGCTGTGTGTCGGTACGTTTGTGTCGACATGTATGAGGAGGAAAATGATGTGGAGGCGGAGCAAATTGCCTGTAATAGGGATGTCACCCCCTAGGGGGTCGACACCTGAGTGGATGAACTGCTGGAAGGAATTACATGACAGTGTCAGCTCTTTACAAGACAGTGATTGACATTAGACAGCCGGCTACTCAGCTTGTGCCTGTCCAGACGTCTCATAGGCCGTCAGGGGCTCTAAAGCGCCCGTTACCTCAGATGGCAAATACAGACGCCGACACGGATACTGACTCCAGTGTCGACGGTGAAGAGACAAATATGACTTCCAGTAGGGCCACACGTTACATGATTGAGGCAATGGAAAATGTTTTACACATTTCTGATAATACGAGTACCACCAATAGGGGTATTATGTTCAGTGAAGAAAAAACTACCTGTAGTTTTCCTGAATCTGAGAAATTAAATGAGGTGTGTGATGAAGCGTGGGTTTCCCCCGATAAAAAAAATAAGATTTTACTTACCGATAAATCTATTTCTCGTAGTCCGTAGTGGATGCTGGGGACTCCGTCAGGACCATGGGGAATAGCGGCTCCGCAGGAGACAGGGCACAAAAGTAAAAGCTTTAGGATCAGGTGGTGTGCACTGGCTCCTCCCCCTATGACCCCCCTCCAAGCCTCAGTTAGGACACTGTGCCCGGACGAGCGTACACAATAAGGAAGGATTTTGAATCCCGGGTAAGACTCATACCAGCCACACCAATCACACTGTACAACCTGTGATCTGAACCCAGTTAACAGCATGATAACAGCGGAGCCTCTGAAAAGATGGCTCACAACAATAATAACTCGATTTTTGTACCAATAACTATGTACAAGTATTGCAGACAATCCGCACTTGGGATGGGCGCCCAGCATCCACTACGGACTACGAGAAATAGATTTATCGGTAAGTAAAATCTTATTTTCTCTAACGTCCTAGTGGATGCTGGGGACTCCGTCAGGACCATGGGGATTATACCAAAGCTCCCAAACGGGCGGGAGAGTGCGGATGACTCTGCAGCACCGAATGAGAGAACTCCAGGTCCTCTTTAGCCAGGGTATCAAATTTGTAGAATTTTACAAACGTGTTCTCCCCCCGACCACGTAGCTGCTCGGCAGAGTTGTAATGCCGAGACCCCTCGGGCAGCCGCCCAGGATGAGCCCACCTTCCTTGTGGAATGGGCATTTACATATTTTGGCTGTGGCAGGCCTGCCACAGAATGTGCAAGCTGAATTGTACTACACATCCAACTAGCAATCGTCTGCTTAGAAGCAAGAGCACCCAGTTTGTTGGGTGCATACAGGATAACAGCAAGTCAGTTTTCCTGACTCCAGCCGTCCTGGAAACCGATATTTTCAGGGCCCTGACAACATCTAGCAACTTGGAGTCCTCCAAGTCCCTAGTAGCCGCAGGTACCACAATAAGCTGGTTCAGGTGAAACGCTGACACCACCTTAGGGAGAAACTGGGGACGAGTCCGCAGCTCTGCCCTGTCCGAATGGACAATCAGATATGGGCTTTTGTGAGACAAAGCCGCCAATTCTGACACTCGCCTGGCCGAGGCCAGGGCCAACATCATGGTCACTTTCCATGTGAGATATTTCAAATCCACAGATTTGAGCGGTTTAAACCAATGTGATTTGAGGAATCCCAGCACTACGTTGAGATCCCACAGTGCCACTGGAGGCACAAAAGGGGGTTGTATATGCAGTACTCCCTTGACAAACTTCTGGACTTCAGGAACTGAAGCCAATTCTTTCTGGAAGAAAATCGACAGGGCCGAAATTTGAACCTTAATGGACCCCAATCTGAGGCCCATAGACACTCCTGTTTGCAGGAAATGCAGGAATCGACCGAGTTGAAATTTCTTCGTGGAGCCTTCCTGGCCTCACACCACGCAACATATTTTCGCCACATGTGGTGATAATGTTGTGCGGTCAAGTCCTTCCTGGCTTTGACCAGGGTAGGAATGACCTCTTCCGGAATGCCTTTTTCCCTTAGGATCCGGCGTTCAACCGCCATGCCGTCAAACGCAGCCGCGGTAAGTCTTGGAACAGACATGGTACGTGCTGAAGCAAGTCCCTTCTTAGCGGCAGAGGTCATGAGTCCTCTGTGAGTATCTCTTGAAGTTCCGGGTACCAAGTCCTTCTTGGCCAATTCGGAGCCACGAGTATAGTTCTTACTCCTCTACGTCTTATAATTCTCAATACCTTGGGTATGAGAAGCAGAGGAGGAAACACATACACCGACTGGTACGCCCACGGTGTTACCAGAACGTCCACAGCTATTGCCTGAAAGTCTCTTGACCTGGCGCAATACCTGTCCAGTTTTTTGTTCAGGCGGGACGCCATCATGTACACCTTTGGTCTTTCCCAACGGTTCACAATCATGTGGAAAACTTCCCGATGAAGTCCCCACTCTCCCGGGTGGAGGTCGTGCCTGCTGAGGAAGTCTGCTTCCCAGTTGTCCACTCCCGGAATGAACACTGCTGACAGTGCTATCACATGATTTTCCGCCCAGCGAAAAATCCTTGCAGTTTTTGCCATTGCCCTCCTGCTTCTTGTGCCGCCCTGTCTGTTTACGTGGGCGACTGCCGTGATGTTGTCCCACTGGATCAATACCGGCTGACCTTGAAGCAGAGGTCTTGCTAAGCTTAGAGCATTATAAATTGCCCTTAGCTCCAGTATATTTATGTGGAGAAAAGTCTCCAGACTTGATCACACTCCCTGGAAATTTTTTCCCTGTGTGACTGCTCCCCAGCCTCTCAGGCTGGCCTCCGTGGTCACCAGCATCCAATCCTGAATGCCGAATCTGCGGCCCTCTAGAAGATGAGCACTCTGTAACCACCACAGGAGAGACACCCTTGTCGATAGGGTTATCCGCTGATGCATCTGAAGATGCGATCCGGACCATTTGTCCAGCAGATCCCACTGAAAAGTTCTTGCGTGGAATCTGCCGAATGGAATCGCTTCGTAATAAGCCACCATTTTTCCCAGGACTCTTGTGCAATGATGCACTGACACTTTTCCTGGTTTTAGGAGGTTCCTGACTAGCTCGGATAACTCCCTGGCTTTCTCCTCCGGGAGAAACACCTTTTTCTGGACTGTGTCCAGAATCATCCCTAGGAACAGCAGACGTGTCGTCGGAAACAACTGCGGTTTTGGAATATTTAGAATCCACCCGTGCTGTCGTAGAACTACTTGAGATAGTGCTACTCCGACCTCCAACTGTTCTCTGGACCTTGCTCTTATCAGGAGGTCGTCCATTTTCTTCGAAGAAGAATCATCATTTTTCCGGCATTACCTTGGTAAAGACCCGGAGTGCCGTGGACAATCCAAACGGCAGCGTCTGAAACTGATAGTGACAGTTCTGTACCACGAACCTGAGATACCCTTGGTGAGAAGGGCAAATTGGGACATGGAGGTAAGCATCCCTGATGTCCCGGGACACCATATAGTCCCCTTCTTCCTGGTTCGCCATCACTGCTCTGAGTGACTCCATCTTGATTTGAACCTTTGTAAGTGTTCAAATATTTCAGATTTAGAATAGGTCTCACCGAGCCTTCTGGTTTCAGTACCACAATATAGTGTGGAATAATACCCCTTTCCTTGTTGTAGGAGGGGTACTTTGATTATCACCTGCTGGGAATACAGCTTGTGAATTGTTTCCAATACTGGCTCCCTGTCGGAGGGAGACGTTGGTAAAGCAGACTTCAGGAACCTGCGAGGGGAAACGTCTCGACTTTCCAATCTGTACCCCTGGGAAACTACTTGTAGGATCCAGGGGTCCTGTACGGCTCCAGCGTCATGCTGAGAACTTGGCAGAAGCGGTGGAAGGCTTCTGTTCCTGGGAATGGGCTGCCTGCTGCAGTCTTCTTCCCTTTCCTCTATCCCTGGGCAGATATGCTTATGGGGACGAAAGGACTGAGGCTGAAAAGACGGTGTCTTTTTCTGCATAGATGTGACTTAGGGTAAAAACGGTGGATTTCCCAGCAGTTGCCGTGGCCACCAGGTCCGATGGACCGACCCCAAATAACTCCTCCCCTTTATACGGCAATACATCTTTGTGCCGTTTGGAATCTGCATCACCTGACCACTGTCGTGTCCATAAACATCTTTTGGCAGATATGGACATCGCACTTACTCTTGATGCCAGAGTGCAAATATCCCTCTGTGCATCTCGCATATATAGAAATGCATTCTTTAAATGCTCTATAGTCAATAAAATACTGTCCCTGTCAAGGGTATCAATATTTTCAGTCAGGGAATCCGACCAAGCCACCCCCGCGCTGCACATCCAGGCTGAGGCGATCGCTGGTCGCAGTATAACACCAGTATGTGTGTATATACTTTTTAGGATATTTTCCAGCCTCCTATCAGCTGGCTCCTTGAGGGCGGCCGTATCTGGAGACGGTACCGCCACTTGTTTTGATAAGCGTGTGAGCGCCTTATCCACCCTAAGGGGTGTTTCCCAACGCGCCCTAACTTCTGGCGGGAAAGGGTATACCGCCAATAATTTTCTATCGGGGGAACCCCGCGCCTCATCACACACTTCATTTAATTTATCTGATTCAGGAAAAACTATAGGTAGTTTTTCCACACCCCACATAATACCCTTTTTTGTGGTACTTGTAGTATCAGAAATATGTAACACCTCCTTCATTGCCCTTAACAAGTAACGTGTGGCCCTAAAGGAAAATACGTTTGTTTCTTCACCGTCGACACTGGAGTCAGTGTCCGTGTCTGTGTCGACCGACTGAGGTAAAATGGGCATTATAACGTCCCTGACGGTGTTTTAGACGCCTGGACAGATACTAATATGTTTGCCGGCCGTCTCATGTCGTCAACCGACTTGCAGCGTGTTGACATTATCACGTAATTCCTTAAATAAGCCATCTATTCCGGTGTCGACTCCCTAGAGAGTGACATCACCATTACAGGCAATTTGCTCCGCCTCCCAACATCGTCCTCATACATGTCGACACACAGCACACACACAGGGAATGCTCTGATAGAGGACAGGACCCACTAGCCCTTTGGGGAGACAGAGGGAGAGTTTGCCAGCACACACCAAAAACGCTATAATTATACAGGGACAACCTTTATATAAGTGCTTTTCCCTTATGGCATTTTAATATATGTAGTCATATCGCCAAATCAGTGCCCCCCCTCTCTGTTTTAACCCTGTTTCTGTAGTGCAGTGCAGGGGAGAGCCTGGGAGCCTTCCCACCAGCATTTCTGTGAGGGAAAATGGCGCTGTGTGCTGAGGAGAATAGGCCCCGCCCCCTTTTCGGCTGGCTTCTTCTCCCGTTTTTCTGAGACCTGGCAGGGGTTAAATACATCCATATAGCACCCAGGGGCTATATGTGATGTATTTTTAGCCAGAATAAGGTACTATCATTGCTGCCCAGGGTGCCCCCCCCAGCACCCTGCGTGACCGCTGTTATGAAGTGTGCTGACAACAATGGCGCACAGCTGCAGTGCTGTGCGCTACCTTATGAAGACTGAAAAGTCTTCTGCCGCCGGTTTCTGGACCTCTTCATTTTTCGGCATCTGCAAGGGGGTCGGCGGCGCGGCTCCGGGACGAACCCCAGGGTGAGACCTGTGTTCCGACTCCCTCTGGAGCTAATGGTGTCCAGTAGCCTAAGAAGCCAATCCATCCTGCACGCAGGTGAGTTCACTTCTCTCCCCTAAGTCCCTCGATGCAGTGAGCCTGTTGCCAGCAGGACTCACTGAAAATAAAAAACCTAACAAAACTTTTACTCTAAGCAGCTCTTTAGGAGAGCCACCTAGATTGCACCCTTCTCGGCCGGGCACAAAAATCTAACTGAGGCTTGGAGGGGGGTCATAGGGGGAGGAGCCAGTGCACACCACCTGATCCTAAAGCTTTTACTTTTGTGCCCTGTCTCCTGCGGAGCCGCTATTCCCCATGGTCCTGACGGAGTCCCCAGCATCCACTAGGACGTTAGAGAAACTGATAATTTCTAAAAAGTTATTGGCATATATCCTTTCCCGCCAGAGGTTAGGGTGCGTTGGGAAACACCCCCTAGGGGGGATAAAGCGCTCACACGCTTGTCAAAACAAGGGCTCTACCCTCTCCTGAGATGGCCGCCCTTAAGGATCCTGCTGATAGAAAGCAGGAGGGTATCCTAAGATGTATTTACACACATACTGGTGTTATACTGCGACCAGCAATCGCCTCAGCCTGGATGTGCAGTGCTGGGTTGGCGTGGTCGGATTCCCTGACTGAAAATATTGATACCCTAGATAGGGACAGTATATTATTGCCTGTAGAGCATTTAAAAGATGCATTTCTATATATGGGTGATGCACAGCGGGATATTTGCCGACTGACATCAAGAGTAAGTGCGCTGTCCATTTCTGCCAGAAGAGGGTTATGGACACGACAGTGGTCAGGTGATGCGGATTCCAAATGGCATATGGAAGTATTGCCTTATAAAGGGGAGGAGTTATTTGGGGTCGGTCTTTCAGACCTGGTGGCCACGGCAACAGCTGGGAAATCCACGTTTTTACCCCAGGTCGCCTCTCAACATAAGAAGACGCCGTATTATCAGGCGCAGTCCTTTCGTTCCCATAAGGGCACGTGGGCAAAAGGTTCCTCATTTCTGCCCCGTGACAGAGGGAGAGGGAAACGGCTGCAGAAATCAGCCAGTTCCCAGGAACAGAAGCCCTCTCCCGCCTCTGCCAAGCCCTCAGCATGACGCTGGGGCTTTACAAGCAGACAGGGAGGCAGTGTTGGAAGCCATTCACAAGCTGTATTCCCAGCAGGTGATAATTAAGGTACCCCTCCTGCAACAGGGAAAGGGGTATTACTCCACACTGTTGTGGTACCGAAGCCGGACGGCTCGGTGAGACCGATTTTAAATCTAAAATCTTTGAACACTTACATACAGAGGTTCAAATTCAAGAGAAGGGGACTACATGGTGTCTCTGGACATCAAGGATGCTTACCTTCATGTCCAAATTTACCCTTCTCACCAAGGGTACCTCAGGTTTGTGGTACAGAACTGTCACTATCAGTTTCAGACGCTGCCGTTTGGATGGTCCACGGCACCCCGGGTCTTTACCAAGGTAATGGCCGAAATGATGATACTCCTTCGAAGGAAGGGAGTTTTAGTTATCCCTTACTTGGACGATCTCCTGATAAGGGTAAGATCCTGGGACCAGTTGGAGGTCGGTGTAGCACTATCTCAGGTAGTGTTGCTGCAGCACGGTTGGATTCTCAATATTCCAAAATCGCAGCTGGTTCCGACGACTTGTCTTCTGTTCCTAGGGATGATCCTGGACACAGTCCAGAAAAAGGTGTTTCTCCCAGAGGAGAAAGCCAGGGAGTTATCCGAGCTAGTCAGGGACCTCCTAAAACCGAGCCAAGTCTCAGTGCATCAATGCACAAGGGTTCTGGGTAAAATGGTGGCTTCCTACGAAGCAATCCCATTCGGCAGATTCCACGCAAGAACTTTCCAGTGGGACCTGCTGGACAAATGGTCCGGGTCGCATCTTCAGATGCATCAGCGGATAACCCTGTCACCAAGGACAAGGGTGTCCCTCCTGTGGTGGTTGCAGAGTGCTCATCTTCTAGAGGGCCGCGGATTCGGCATTCAGGACTGGGTCCTGGTAACCACGGATGCCAGCCTGCGAGGCTGGGGAGCAGTCACACAGGGAAGGAATATCCAGGACTTATGGTCAAGCCTGGAGACATCACTTCACATAAATATCCTGAAGCTAAGGGACATTTACAATGCTCTAAGCTTAGCAAGACCTCTGCTTCAAGGTCAGCCGGTGTTGATCCAGTCGGACAACATCACGGCAGTCACCCATGTAAACAGACAGGGTGGCACAAGAAGCAGTCAATGGCAGAAGCTGCAAGGATTCTTCGCTGGGCGGAAAATCATGGGATAGCACTGTCAGCAGTATTTATTCCGGGAGTGGACAACTGGGAAGCAGACTTCCTCAGCAGGCACGGCCTCCACCCGGGAGAGTGGGGACTTCACCCAGAAGTCTTCCACATGATTGTAAACCATTGGGAAAAACCAAAGGTGGACATGATGGCGTCCCGCCTAAACAAAAAATTGGACAGGTATTGCGCCAGGTCAAGGGACCCTCAGGCAATAGCTGTGGACGCTCTGGTAACACCGTGGGTGTACCAGTCAGTGTATGTGTTCCCTCCTCTTCCTCTCATACCAAAAGTACTGAGAATTATAAGACGGAGGGGAGTAAGAACTATACTCATAGCTCCGGATTGGCCAAGAAGGACTTAGCACCCGGAACTTCAAGAGATGCTCACGGAGGACCCGTGGCCTCTACCTCTAAGAAGGGACCTACTCCAGCAAGGACCCTGTCTATTCCGAGACTTACCGCGGCTGCGTTTAACGGCAGGGCGGTTGAACGCCGGATCCTGAAGGAAAAAGGCATTCCGGATGAAGTCATCCCTACCCTGATCAAGCCAGGAAGGATGTAACCGCAAAGCATTATCACCGCATTTGGCGAAAATATGTTGCGGGGTGCGAGGCCAGTAAGGCCCCGATGGAGGAATTTTCAACTAGGTCGATTCCTGCATTTCCTGTAAACAGGAGTGTCTATGTGCCTAAAATTGGGGTCCATTAAGGTTCAAATTTCGGCCCTGTCAATTTTCTTCCAGAAAGAACTAACTTCAGTTCCTGAAGTTCAGATGTTTTGTAAAAGGGGTACTGCATATACAGCCTCCTTTTGTGCCTCCAGTGGCACCTTGGGATCTCAAGGTAGTTTTGGGGTTCCTAAACTCACATTGGTTTGAACCACTTGAGTCTGTGGAGTTAAAATATCTCACATGGAAAGTGGTCATGTTGTTGGCCCTGGCCTCGGCCAGGCGCGTGTCAGAATTGGGGGCTTTATCCTGTAAAGGCCCTTATCTGATCTTCCAGACAGGGCGGAATTGAGGACTCATCCTCAATTTCTCCCTAAGATGTTTTCAGCGTTTCACGTGAACCAGCCTACTGTGGTACCTGCGGCTACTAGGGACTTGGAGGACTCCAAGTTGCTGGACGTAGTCAGGGCCCTGAAAATATATGTTTCCAGGACAGCTGGAGTCAGAAAATCTGACTCGCTGTTTATCCTGTATGCACCCAACAAGCTGGGTGCTCCTGCTTCTAAGCAGACTATTGCTCGTTGGATTTGTAGCACAATTCAGCTTGCACATTCTGTGGCAGGCCTGCCACAGCCAAAATCTGTAAAAGCCCATTCCACACGAAAAGTGGGCTCATCTTGGGCGGCTGCCCGAGGGGTCTCGGCTTTACAACTTTGCCGAGCAGCTACTTGGTCAGGGGCAAACACGTTTGCTAAATTCTACAAATTTGATACCCTGGCTGAGGAGGACCTGGAGTTCTCTCATTCGGTGCTGCAGAGTCATCCGCACTCTCCCGCCCGTTTGGGAGCTTTGGTATAATCCCCATGGTCCTTACGGAGTTCCCAGCATCCACTAGGACGTCAGAGAAAATAAGAATTTACTTACCGATAATTCTATTTCTCATAGTCCGTAGTGGATGCTGGGCGCCCATCCCAAGTGCGGATTGTCTGCAATACTTATACATAGTTATTGTTACAAAAATCGGGTTATTGTGGTTGTGAGCCATCTTTCCAGAGGCTCCTCTGTTATCATGCTGTTAACTGGATTCAGATCACAGGTTGTACGGTGTGATCGGTGTGGCTGGTATGAGTCTTACCCGGGATTCATAAATCCTTCCTTATTGTGTACGCTCATCCGGGCACAGTATCCTAACTGAGGCTTGGAGGAGGGTCATAGGGGGAGGAGCCAGTGCACACCAGGTAGTCCTAAAGCTTTACTTTTGTGCCCAGTCTCCTGCGGAGCCGCTATTCCCCATGGTCCTTACGGAGTTCCCAGCATCCACTACGGACTATGAGAAATAGAATTATCGGTAAGTAAATTCTTATTTTAAACCAGGTTGGTTTTGCCTTGTAAATGATTCCCACTTTAAAAATAATGGCATACTGCTTGGAATTAATGATTGTCGCTTTAAAAAAAATATAGGCATACTTGCCTGAAGTCACATTTTGCAGGCTATTACATAAGCCCCATATAAACGGAAAAAATAAGATTTTACTTACCGATAAATCTATTTCTCGTAGTCCGTAGTGGATGCTGGGGACTCCGTCAGGACCATGGGGATTAGCGGCTCCGCAGGAGACAGGGCACAAAAAATAAGAATTTACTTACCGATAATTCTATTTCTCGGAGTCCGTAGTGGATGCTGGGGTTCCGAAAAGGACCATGGGGAATAGCGGCTCCGCAGGAGACAGGGCACAAAAGTAAAGCTTTTACAGGTCAGGTGGTGTGTACTGGCTCCTCCCCCTATGACCCTCCTCCAGACTCCAGTTAGGTACTGTGCCCGGACGAGCGTACACAATAAGGGAGGATTTTGAATCCCGGGTAAGACTCATACCAGCCACACCAATCACACCGTACAACTTGTGATCTAAACCCAGTTAACAGTATGATAACAGAGGAGCCTCTGAAAGATGGCTTCCTAAACAATAACCCGAATTAGTTAACAATAACTATGTACAAGTATTGCAGATAATCCGCACTTGGGATGGGCGCCCAGCATCCACTACGGACTCCGAGAAATAGAATTATCGGTAAGTAAATTCTTATTTTCTCTATCGTCCTAAGTGGATGCTGGGGTTCCTGAAAGGACCATGGGGATTATACCAAAGCTCCCAAACGGGCGGGAGAGTGCGGATGACTCTGCAGCACCGAATGAGAGAACTCCAGGTCCTCCTTTGCCAGGGTATCAAATTTGTAAAAATTTACAAACGTGTTCTCCCCTGACCACGTAGCTGCTCGGCAGAGTTGTAAAGCCGAGACCCCTCGGGCAGCCGCCCAAGATGAGCCCACCTTCCTTGCGGAATGGGCCTTAACAGATTTAGGCTGTGGCAGGCCTGCCACAGAATGTACAAGTTGAATTTTGTTACAAATCCAACGAGCAATCGACTGCTTAGAAGCAGGTGCACCCAACTTGTTGGGTGCATACAGTATAAACAGCGAGTCAGATTTTCTGACTCCAGCCGTCCTTTAAATGTATATTTTTAAGGCTCTGACAACGTCCAACAACTTGGAGTCCTTCAAGTCGTCTGTAGCCGCAGGCACTACAATAGGCTGGTTCAGGTGAAACGCTGATACCACCTTAGGGAGAAAATGCGGACGCGTCCGCAGCTCTGCCCTATGTCGAATGGAAAATTAAATAAGGGCTTTTATAAAACAAAGCCGCCAGTGCACATACTCTCCCGGCCGAAGCCAGGGCCAGTAACAAAGTCACTTTTCATGTGAGATATTTCAAATCCACATTCTTTAGTGGTTCAAACCAATTGGATTTGAGGAAATCTAAAACTACATTTAGATCCCACGGTGCCACCTTAGGCACCACAGGAGGCTGTATATGCAGTACTCCTTTGATAAAAATCTGGACCTCAGGGACTGAGGCCAATTCTTTTTTTGGAAGAATATTGATAGGGCCGAAATTTGAACCTTAATAGATCCCAATTTGAGACCCATAGACAATCCTGATTGCAGGAAATGTAGGAAAACGACCCAGTTGAAATTCCTCCATCGGAGCACTCCGCTGCTCGCACCACGCAACATATTTTCGCCAAATACGGCGATAATGCTTCGCGGTGACTTCCTTCCTTGCCTTTATCAAGGTAGGAATGACTTCTTCTGGAATGCCTTTTCCTTTTAGGATCTGGCATTCAAACGCCATGCCGTCAAACGCAGCCGCGGTAAGTCTTGAAAAAGACAAGGACCCTGCTGAAGCAGGTCCCTTCTCAGAAGTAGAGGCCACGGATCGTCCGTGACCATCTCTTGAAGTTCCGGGTACCAAGTCCTTCTTGGCCAATCCGGAGCCACTAGTCTTACTCCTCTTTGCCGTATAATCCTCAATACCTTTGGTATGAGAGGCAGAGGAGGAAACACATATACGGACTGGTACACCCAAGGTGTTACCAACGCGTCCACAGCTATTGCCTGCGGATCTCTTGACCTGGCGCAATACCTGTCCAGTGTCTTGTTGAGGCGAGACGCCATCATGTCCACCATTGGTTTTACCCAACGGTTTAATAGCATGTGGAAAACTTCTGGATGAAGTACCCACTCTCCCGGGTGAAGGTCGTGTCTGCTGAGGAAGTCTGCTTCCCAGTTGTCCACGCCCGGGATGAATACTGCTGACAGTGCTATCACGTGATTCTCCGCCCAGCGAAGGATCCTGGCAGCTTCTGCCATTGCCCTCCTGTTTCTTGTGCCGCCCTGTCTGTTTACATGGGCGACTGCCGTGATGTTGTCCGACTGGATCAACACCGGTCTTCCTTGAAGCAGAGGTTCCGCCTGGCTTAGAGCATTGTAGATTGCTCTTAGTTCCAGAATGCTTATGTGAAGAGACTTTTTCAGGCTCGACCACACTCCCTGGAAATTTCTTCCCTGTGTGACTGCTCCCCAGCCTCTCAGGCTGGCATCCGTGGTCACCAGGATCCAATCCTGCATGCCGAATCTGCGGCCCTCCAATAGATGAGCCTCCTGCAACCACCACAGAAGGGATACCCTTGTCCTCGGCGACAGGGTTATCCGCAGGTGCATCTGAAGATGCGACCCTGACCATTTGTCCAACAGATCCCTTTGCATGGAATCTGCCGAAAGGGATTGCTTCGTAAGAAGCTACCATTTTTTCCCAGGACTCTTGTGCATTGATGTACAGACACCTTTCCTGGTTTTAGGAGGTTCCTGACCAGGTCAGATAACTCCTTGGCTTTTTCCTCGGGAAGAAAAACCTTTTTCTGAACTGTGTCCAGAATCATCCCCAGGAACAGCAGACGAGTTGTCGGCATTAATTGGGATTTTGGAATATTCAGAATCCATCCGTGCTGCTTTAGCACCTCTTGAGATAGTGCTAAACCCATCTCTAGCTGTTCTCTGGACCTTGTCCTTATTAGGAGATCGTCCAAGTATGGGATAATTAATACGCCTTTTCTTCGAAGAAGAAATATTATCTCGGCCATTACCTTTGTAAAGACCCGAGGTGCCGTGGACAAACCAAACGGCAGCGTCTGAAACTGATAGTGACAGTTTTGTACAACGAACCTGAGGTACCCCTGGTGTGAGGGGTAATTGGAACGTGGAGATACGCATCCTTGATGTCCAAGGATACCATAAAGTCCCCTTCTTCCAGGTTCGCTATCACTGCTCTGAGTGACTCCATCTTGAACTTGAACTTCTTTATGTACAGGTTCAAGGACTTCAGATTTAGAATAGGCCTTACCGAGCCATCCGGCTTCGGTACCACAAAAAGAGTGGAATAATACCCCTTCCCTTGTTGTAGAAGAGGTACCTTGACTATCACCTGCTGAGAATACAGCTTGTGAATGGCTTCCAAAACCGTCTCCCTTTCTGAGGGGGACGTTGGTAAAGCAGACTTCAGGAAACGGCGAGGTGGCTCTGTCTCTAATTTCAACCTGTACCCCTGAGATATTATCTGCAGGATCCAGGGATTTACCTGCGAGTGAGCCCACTGCGCGCTGTAATTCTTGAGACGACCGCCTACCGCCCCCAAGTCCGCTTGCGAAGCCCCAGCGTCATGCTGAGGCTTTTGTAGAAGCCGGGGAGGGCTTCTGTTCCTGGGAAGGAGCTGCCTGTTGCTGTCTCTTCCCTCGTCCTCTGCCTCGTGGCAGATATGAATAGCCCTTTGCTCTCTTATTTTTAAAGGAACGAAAGGGCTGCGGTTGAAAAGTCGGTGCCTTTTTCTGTTGGGGAGTGACTTGAGGTAGAAAGGTGGATTTCCCGGCCGTAGCCGTGGCCACCAAATCCGATAGACCGACCCCAAATAACTCCTCTACGCATCGCCTGTCCACTGTCGTGTCCATAAAGCTCTTCTGGCCGAAATGGACATAGCACTTACCCGTGATGCCAGTGTGCAGATATCTCTCTGTGCATCACGCATATAAAGAAATGCATCCTTTATTTGTTCTAACGACAGTAAAATATTGTCCCCGTCCAGGGTATCAATATTTTCGATCAGGGACTCTGACCAAACTACCCCAGCACTGCACATCCAGGCAGTCGCAATAGCTGGTCGTAGTATAACACCTGCATGTGTGTATATACCTTTTTGGATATTTTCCATCCTCCTATCTGATGGATCTTTAAGTGCGGCCGTCTCAGGAGAGGGTAACGCCACTTGTTTTGATAAGCGTGTTAGCGCTTTGTGCACCCTAGGAGGTGTTTCCCAGCGCTCCCTAACCTCTGGCGGGAAAGGGTATAAAGCCAATAACTTCTTTGAAATTAGCAGTTTTTTATCGGGGCACCCCACGCTTCATCACACACGTCATTTAATTCTTCTGATTCGGTAAAAACTACTGGTAGTTTTTTCACACCCCACATAATACCCTGTTTAGTGGTACCTGTAGTATCAGCTAAATGTAACATCTCCTTTATTGCCAAAATCATATAACGTGTGGCCCTACTGGAAAATACGGTTGATTCGTCACCTTCACCACCGGAATCAGTGCCTGTGTCTGGGTCTGTGTCGACCGACTGAGGCAAGGGGCGTTTTACAGCCCCTGACGGTGTTTGAGGCGCCTGGACAGGCACTAATTGAGTGTCCGGCCGCCTCATGTCGGCAAACGACTGCTTAAGCGAGTTGACGCTATCCCGTAATTCCACAAATAAAGGCATCCATTCTGGTGTCGACCCCCTAGGAGGTGACATCCTCATATTTGGCAATTGCTCCGCCTCCACACCAATAACGTCCTCATACATGTCGACACACACGTACCGACACACAGCAGACACACAGGGAATGCTCTATACGAAGACAGGACCCACTAGCCCTTTGGGGAGACAGAGGGAGAGTCTGCCAGCACACACCAAAAAGCGCTATATATGACAGGGATAGCCTTATGATTAAGTGCTCCCTTATAGCTGCTTTTATATTGATATATTGCCATTTATTTTGCCCCCCCTCTCTGTTATACCCTGTTTCTGTAGTGCAGTGCAGGGGAGAGACCTGGGAGCCTTCCTGACCAGCGGAGCTGTGACAGAAAATGGCGCCGTGTGCTGAGGAGATAGGCCCCGCCCCTTTTCCGGCGGGCTCGTCTCCCGCTATTTAGTACATTTAGGCAGGGGTAAATATCTCCATATAGCCTCTGGGGCTATATGTGAGGTATTTTTAGCCTTTTTAAAGGTTTTCATTTGCCTCCCAGGGCGCCCCCCTCCCAGCGCCCTGCACCCTCAGTGACTGCCGTGTGAAGTGTGCTGAGAGGAAAATGGCGCACAGCTGCAGTGCTGTGCGCTACCTTAAGAAGACTGCAGGAGTCTTCAGCCGCCGATTCTGGACCTCTTCTTGCTTCAGCATCTGTGAGGGGGCCGGCGGCGTGGCTCCGGTGACCATCCAGGCTGTACCTGTGATCGTCCCTCTGGAGCTTCATGTCCAGTAGCCAAGAAGCCAATCCATCCTGCACACAGGTGAGTTCACTTCTTCTCCCCTCTGTCCCTCGTTGCAGTGATCCTGTTGCCAGCAGGAATCACTGTAAAATAAAAAAAAACCTAAGCTAAACTCTCTAAGCAGCTCTTTATGAGAGCCACCTAGAATTGCACCCTTCTCGGCCGGGCACAAAAAATCTAACTGGAGTCTGGAGGAGGGTCATAGGGGGAGGAGCCAGTACACACCACCTGACCAGTAAAAGCTTTACTTTTGTGCCCTGTCTCCTGCGGAGCCGCTATTCCCCATGGTCCTTTCAGGAACCCCAGCATCCACTTAGGACGATAGAGAAATAAAGCTTTAGGATCAGGTGGTGTGCACTGGCTCCTCCCCCTATGACCCTCCTCCAAGCCTCAGTTAGGATACTGTGCCCGGACGAGCGTACACAATAAGGAAGGATTTTGAATCCCGGGTAAGACTCATACCAGCCACAGCAATCACACCGTACAACTTGTGATCTGAACCCAGTTAACAGTATGACAAACGTAGGAGCCTCTGAACAGACGACTCACAACAATAACAACCCGATTTTTTTGTAACAATAACTATGTACAAGTATTGCAGACAATCCGCACTTGGGATGGGCGCCCAGCATCCACTACGGACTACGAGAAAATAAGATTTTACTTACCGATAAATCTATTTCTCGGAGTCCGTAGTGGATGCTGGGGTTCCTGAAAGGACCATGGGGAATAGCGGCTCCGCAGGAGACAAGGCACAAAAAGTAAAGCTTTTCCAGATCAGGTGGTGTGCACTGGCTCCTCCCCCTATGACCCTCCTCCAGACTCCAGTTAGGTACTGTGCCCGGACGAGCGTACACAATAAGGGAGGATTTTGAATCCCGGGTAAGACTCATACCAGCCACACCAATCACACCGTACAACCTGTGATCTAAACCCAGTTAACAGTATGATAACAGCGGAGCCTCTGAAAGATGGCTTCCTTCAACAATAACCCGAATTAGTTAACAATAACTATGTACAATTTATGCAGATAATCCGCACTTGGGATGGGCGCCCAGCATCCACTACGGACTCCGAGAAATAGATTTATCGGTAAGTAAAATCTTATTTTCTCTATCGTCCTAGTGGATGCTGGGGTTCCTGAAAGGACCATGGGGATTATACCAAAGCTCCCAAACGGGCGGGAGAGTGCGGATGACTCTGCAGCACCGAATGAGAGAACTCCAGGTCCTCCTTAGCCAGAGTATCAAATTTGTAAAATTTTACAAACGTGTTCTCCCCTGACCACGTAGCTGCTCGGCAAAGTTGTAACGCCGAGACCCCTCGGGCAGCCGCCCAAGATGAGCCCACCTTCCTTGTGGAGTGGGCCTTTACAGATTTAGGCTGTGGCAGGCCTGCCACAGAATGTGCAAGTTGGATTGTGCTACAGATCCAACGAGCAATCGTCTGCTTAGACGCAGGAGCACCCATCTTGTTGGGTGCATACAATATAAACAACGAGTCAGATTTTCTGACTCCAGCTGTCCTTGCAATATATATTTTTAATGCTCTGACAACGTCCAGTAACTTGGAGTCCTCCAAGTCACTTGTAGCCGCAGGCACTACAATAGGCTGGTTCAGATGAAATGCTGACACCACCTTAGGGAGAAAATGCGGACGAGTCCGCAGTTCTGCCCTGTCCGAATGGAAAATCAGATATGGGCTTTTGTAAGATAAAGCTGCCAATTCTGATACTCTCCTGGCAGAAGCCAGGGCTAGAAGCATGGTCACTTTCCAAGTGAGATATTTCAAATCCACCTTATTTAGTGGTTCAAACCAATGAGATTTTAGAAAGTCCAAAACCACATTGAGATCCCACGGTGCCACTGGAGGCTGTATATGCAGCACTCCCTTAACAAAGGTCTGGACTTCAGGGACTGAAGCCAATTCTTTTTGAAAAGAAAATCGACAGGGCCGAAATTTGAACCTTAATAGATCCCAATTTGAGACCCATAGACAATCCTGATTGCAGGAAATGTAGGAATCGACCCAGTTGAAATTCCTCCGTCGGAGCACTCCGATCTTCGCACCACGCAACATATTTTCGCCAAATTCGGTGATAATGTTGCACGGTTACTTCCTTCCTTGCTTTAATCAAAGTAGGAATGACTTCTTCCGGCATGCCTTTTTCCTTTAGGATCCGGCGTTCAACCGCCATGCCGTCAAACGCAGCCGCGGTAAGTCTTGAAACAGACAGGGACCCTGCTGAAGCAAGTCCCTCCTTAGAGGTAGAGGCCACGGATCTTCCGTGATCATCTCTTGAAGTTCCGGGTACCAAGTCCTTCTTGGCCAATCCGGAACCACTAGTATCGTTCTTACGCCTCTTTGCCGTATAATTCTCAATACTTTTGGTATGAGAGGCAGAGGAGGAAACACATACACCGACTGGTACACCCAAGGCGTTACCAGCGCGTCCACAGCTATTGCCTGCGGATCTCTTGACCTGGCGCAATACCTGTCCAGTTTTTTTTTTGAGGAGAGACGCCATCATGTCCACCATTGGTCTTTCCCAACGGGTTACCAGCATGTGGAAGACTTCTGGATGAAGTCCCCACTCTCCCGGGTGAAGATCGTGTCTGCTGAGGAAGTCTGCTTCCCAGTTGTCCACTCCCGGGATGAACACTGCTGACAGTGCTATCACATGATTCTCTGCCCAGCGAAGAATCCTTGCAGCTTCTGCCATTGCACTCCTGCTTCTTGTGCCGCCCTGTCTGTTCACATGGGCGACTGCCGTGATGTTGTCCGACTGGATCAACACCGGTTTTCCCTGAAGCAGAGGTTCTGCCTGGCTTAGAGCATTGTATATTGCTCTTAGTTCCAGAATGTTTATGTGAAGAGACGTTTCCAGACTCGTCCATACTCCCTGGAAGTTTCTTCCTTGTGTGACTGCTCCCCAGCCTCTCAGGCTGGCGTCCGTGGTCACCAGGATCCAATCCTGTATGCCGAATCTGCGGCCCTCCAATAGATGAGGACTCTGCAACCACCACAGAAGAGACACCCTTGTCCTTGGAGATAGGGTTATCCGTAGGTGCATCTGAAGATGCGACCCTGACCATTTGTCCAACAGATCCCTTTGGAAAATTCTTGCGTGGAATCTGCCGAATGGAATTGCTTCGTAAGAAGCCACCATTTTTCCCAGGACTCTTGTGCATTGATGTACAGACACCTTTCCTGGTTTTAGGAGGTTCCTGACAAGCTCGGATAACTCCTTGGCTTTTTCCTCCGGGAGAAAAACCTTTTTCTGAACCGTGTCCAGAATCATCCCTAGGAACAGCAGACGAGTTGTCGGCATTAACTGGGATTTTGGAATATTCAGAATCCACCCGTGCTGTTTTAGCACTTCTTGAGACAGTGCTAATCCCATCTCTAGCTGTTCTCTGGACCTTGCCCTTATTAGGAGATCGTCCAAGTATGGGATAATTAATATGCCTTTTCTTCGAAGAAGAATCATCATCTCGGCCATTACCTTTGTAAAGATCCGAGGTGCCGTGGACAATCCGAACGGCAGCGTCTGAAACTGATAGTGACAGTTTTGTACAACGAACCTGAGGTACCCCTGGTGTGAGGGGTAAATTGGAACGTGGAGATACGCATCCTTGATGTCCAAGGATACCATAAAGTCCCCCTCTTCCAGGTTCGCTATCACTGCTCTGAGTGACTCCATCTTGAACTTCTTTATGTACAGGTTCAAGGACTTCAGATTTAGAATAGGCCTTACCGAGCCATCCGGCTTCGGTACCACAAAAAGAGTGGAATAATACCCCTTCCCTTGTTGTAGAAGAGGTACCTTGACTATCACCTGCTGAGAGTACAGCTTGTGAATGGCTTCCAAAACCGTCTCCCTTTCGGAGGGGGACGTTGGTAAAGCAGACTTCAGGAAACGGCGAGGTGGATCTGTCTCTAATTCCAACCTGTACCCTTGAGATATTATCTGCAGGATCCAGGGATCTACCTGCGAGTGAGCCCACTGCGCGCTGTAATTTTTGAGACGACCGCCCACCGTCCCCGAGTCCGCTTGAGAAGCCCCAGCGTCATGCTGAGGCTTTTGTAGAAGCCGGGGAGGGCTTCTGTTCCTGGGAAGGAGCTGCCTGTTGGTGTCTCTTCCCTCGACCTCTGCCTCGTGGCAGATATGAATAGCCCTTTGCGCTCTTATTTTTAAAGGAACGAAAGGGCTGCGGTTGAAAGGTCGGTGCCTTTTTCTGTTGGGGAGTGACTTGAGGTAGAAAGGTGGATTTCCCGGCTGTAGCCGTGGCCACCAAATCTGATAGACCGACTCCAAATAACTCCTCCCCTTTATACGGCAAAACTTCCATATGCCGTTTTGAATCCGCATCGCCTGTCCACTGTCGCGTCCATAAAGCTCTTCTGGCCGAAATGGACATAGCACTTACCCGTGATGCCAGTGTGCAGATATCCCTCTGTGCATCACGCATATAAAGAAATGCATCCTTTATTTGTTCTAACGACAGTAAAATATTGTCCCTGTCCAGGGTATCAATATTTTCAATCAGGGACTCTGACCAAACTACCCCAGCACTGCCCATCCAGGCAGTCGCTACAGCTGGTCGTAGTATAACACCTGCATGTGTGTATATACTTTTTTGGATATTTTCCATCCTCCTATCTGATGGATCTTTAAGTGCGGCCGTCTCAGGAGAGGGTAACGCCACTTGTTTAGATAAGCGTGTTAGCGCCTTGTCCACCCTAGGAGGTGTTTCCCAGCGCTCCCTAACCTCTGGCGGGAAAGGGTATAAAGCCAATAATTTCTTTGAAATTATCAGCTTTTTATCAGGGGCAACCCACGCTTCATTACACACGTCATTTAATTCTTCTGATTCAGGAAAAACTATAGGTAGTTTTTTCACACCCCACATAATACCCTGTTTAGTGGTACCTGTAGTATCAGCTAAATGTAACGCCTCCTTCATTGCCAAAATCATATAACGTGTGGCCCTACTGGAAAATACGGTTGATTCGTCACCGTCATCACTGGAGTCAGTGCCTGCGTCTGGGTCTGTGTCGACCGACTGAGGCAAAGGGCGTTTCACAGCCCCTGACGGTGTTTGAGTCGCCTGGACAGGCACTAATTGATTGTCCGGCCGCTTCATGTCGTCAAACGACTGCTTTAGCGTGTTGACACTATCCCGTAGTTCCATAAATAAAGGCATCCATTCTGGTGTCGACTCCCTAGGGGGTGACATCCTCATATTTGGCAATTGCTCCGCCTCCACACCAATATCGTCCTCATACATGTCGACACACACGTACCGACACACAGCAGACACACCGGGAATGCTCCTAACGAAGACAGGACCCACTAGCCCTTTGGGGAGACAGAGGGAGAGTTTGCCAGCACACACCAAAAGCGCTATATATATATCAGGGATAGCCTTATAATAAGTGCTCCCTTATAGCTGCTTTGTTATATCAAAATATCGCCATAAATTTGCCCCCCCTCTCTGTTTTACCCTGTTTCTGTAGTGCAGTGCAGGGGAGAGACTTGGGAGCCGTCCTGACCAGCGGAGCTGTGAGAGGAAATGGCGCCGTGTGCTGAGGAGATAGGCCCCGCCCCTTTTCTGGCGGGCTCGTCTCCCGCTATTTAGAGAAATCAGGCAGGGGTTAAATATCTCCATATAGCCTCTAGGGGCTATATGTGAGGTATTTTTAGCCTTTTTATAGGTTACATTTGCCTCCCAGGGCGCCCCCCTCCCAGCGCCCTGCACCCTCAGTGACTGCGTGTGAAGTGTGCTGAGAGGAAAATGGCGCACAGCTGCAGTGCTGTGCGCTACCTTTAGAAGACTGCAGGAGTCTTCAGCCGCCGATTCTGGACCTCTTCTGACTTCAGCATCTGCAAGGGGGCCGGCGGCGCGGCTCCGGTGACCATCCAGGCTGTACCTGTGATCGTCCCTCTGGAGCTTGATGTCCAGTAGCCAAGAAGCCAATCCATCCTGCACGCAGGTGAGTTGACTCCTTCTCCCCTCAGTCCCTCGCTGCAGTGATCCTGTTGCCAGCAGGAATCACTGTAAAATAAAAAACCTAGCTAAACTTTTTCTAAGCAGCTCTTTAGGAGAGCCACCTAGATTGCACCCTTCTCGGCCGGGCACAAAAATCTAACTGGAGTCTGGAGGAGGGTCATAGGGGGAGGAGCCAGTGCACACCACCTGATCTGGAAAAGCTTTACTTTTTGTGCCCTGTCTCCTGCGGAGCCGCTATTCCCCATGGTCCTTTCAGGAACCCCAGCATCCACTAGGACGATAGAGAAATAGATTTATCGGTAAGTAAAATCTTATTTTCTCTGACGTCCTAGTGGATGCTGGGGACTCCGTCAGGACCATGGGGATTATACCAAAGCTCCCAAACGGGCGGGAGAGTGCGGATGACTCTGCAGCACCGAATGAGAGAACTCCAGGTCCTCTTTAGCCAGGGTATCAAATTTGTAGAATTTTACAAACGTGTTCTCCCCCGACCACGTAGCTGCTCGGCAGAGTTGTAATGCCGAGACCCCTCGGGCAGCCGCCCAGGATGAGCCCACCTTCCTTGTGGAATGGGCCTTGACAGATTTAGGCTGTGGCAGGCCTGCCACAGAATGTGCAAGTTGAATTGTGCTACAAATCCAACGAGCAATCGTCTGCTTAGAAGCAGGAGCACCCAGCTTGTTGGGTGCATACAGTATAAACAGCGAGTCAGATTTTCTGACTCCAGCCGTCCTTGAAATATATATTTTCAATGCCCTGACAACGTCCAGCAACTTGGAATCCTCCAAATCGCTAGTAGCCGCAGGCACCACAATAGGCTGGTTCAGGTGAAACGCTGACACCACCTTAGGCAGAAACTGAGGACGCGTCCGCAGTTCTGCCCTGTCCGAATATAAAATCAGATATGGGCTTTTATACAATAAAGCCGCCAATTCTGACACTCTCCTGGCTGAAGCCAGGGCCAGTAGCATGGTTACTTTCCATGTAAGATATTTCAAATCCACCGATTTGAGTGGCTCAAACCAATGGGATTTGAGAAAATCCAAAACTACATTAAGGTCCCACGGAGCCACTGGGGGCACAACCGGGGGCTGTATATGTAGTACTCCTCTTACAAAAGTCTGGACTTCAGGAACTGAAGCCAATTCTTTCTGGAAGAAAATCGACAGGGCTGAAATTTGAACCTTAATGGACCCCAATTTGAGGCCCATAGACAATCCTGTTTGCAGGAAATGTAGGAATCGACCCAATTGAAATTCCTCCGTGGGGGCCTTCCTGGCCTCACACCACGCAACATATTTTCTCCAAATGCGGTGATAATGTTGTGCAGTCACCTCCTTCCTGGCTTTTACCAGTGTAGGAATGACCTCTTCCGGAATGCCTTTTTCCCTTAGAATTCGGCGTTCAACCGCCATGCCGTCAAACGCAGCCGCGGTAAGTCTTGGAATAGACACGGTCCCTGCTGAAGCAGGTCCCGTCTTAGAGGTAGAGGCCACGGATCTTCCGTGAGCATCTCCTGAAGTTCCGGGTACCAAGTTCTTCTTGGCCAATCCGGAGCCACGAGTATCGTTCTTACTCCCCTTTGCCGTATAATTCTCAGTACTTTTGGTATGAGAGGCAGAGGAGGAAACACATACACTGACTGGAACACCCACGGTGTTACCAGAGCGTCCACAGCTATTGCCTGAGGGTCTCTTGACCTGGCGCAATACCTGTCCAGTTTTTTGTTGAGGCGAGACGCCATCATATCCACCTTTGGTTTTTCCCAACGGTTCACAATCATGTGGAAAACTTCTGGATGAAGTCCCCACTCTCCCGGGTGGAGGTCGTGCCTGCTGAGGAAGTCTGCTTCCCAGTTGTCCACTCCCGGAATGAACACTGCTGACAGAGCCATCACATGATTTTTCGCCCAGCGAAGAATCCTTGCAGTTTCTGCCATTGCCCTCTTGCTTCTTGTGCCGCCCTGTCTGTTTACGTGGGCGACTGCCGTGATGTTGTCCCACTGGATCAATACCGGCTGACCTTGAAGCAGAGGTCTAGCTAAGCTTAGAACATTGTAAATTGCCCTTAGCTCCAGTATATTTATGTGGAGAGAAGTCTCCAGACTTGATCACACTCCCTGGAAATTTTTTCCCTGTGTGACTGCTCCCCAGCCTCTCAGGCTGGCATCCGTGGTCACCAGGACCCAGTCCTGAATGCCGAATCTGCGGCCCTTTAGTAGATGAGCACTCTGCAGCCACCGCAGAAGAAACACCCTTGTCCTTGGAGACAGGGTTATCCGCTGATGCATCTGAAGATGCGATCCGGACCATTTTTCCAGCAGATCCCACTGAAAAGTTCTTGCGTGAAATCTGCCGAATGGAATCGCTTCGTAAGAAGCCACCATTTTACCCAGGACCCTTGTGCAATGATGCACTGACACTTTTCCTGGTTTTAGGAGGTTCCTGACTAGCTCGGATAACTCCCTGGCTTTCTTCTCCGGGAGAAACACCTTTTTCTGGACTGTGTCCAGAATCATCCCTAGGAACAGCAGACGTGTCGTCGGAAACAGCTGCGGTTTTGGAATATTTAGAATCCACCCGTGCTGTCGTAGAACTACTTGAGATAGTGCTACTCCGACCTCCAACTGTTCTCTGGACCTTGCCCTTATCAGGAGATCGTCCATTTTCTTTGAAGAAGAATCATCATTTCGGCCATTACCTTGGTAAGGACCCGGGGTGCCGTGGACAATCCAACCGGCAGCGTCTGAAACTGATAGTGACAGTTCTGTACCACGAACCTGAGGTACCCTTGGTGAGAAGGGCAAATTTGGACATGGAGGTAAGCATCCCTGATGTCCCGGGACACCATATAGTCCCCTTCTTCCTGGTTCGCTATCACTGCTCTGAGTGACTCCATCTTGATTTGAACCTTTGTATGCAAGTGTTCAAATATTTCAGATTTAGAATAGGTCTCACCGAGCCGTCTGGCTTCAGTACCACAATATAGTGTGGAATAATACCCCTTTCCTTGTTGTAGGAGGGGTACTTTGATTATCACCTGCTGGGAATACAGCTTGTGAATTGTTTCCACTACTGCCTCCCTGTCGGAGGGAGACGTTGGTAAAGCAGACTTCAGGAACCTGCGAGGGGGAGACGTCTCGAATCTCCAATCTGTACCCCTGGGATCCTACTTGTAGGATCCAGGGGTCCACTTGCGAGTGAGCCCACTGCGTGCTGAAACTCTTGAGACGACCCCCCACCGCACCTGAGTCCGCTTGTACGGCCCCAGCGTCATGCTGAGGACTTGGCAGAAGCGGTGGAGGGCTTCTGTTCCTGGGAATGGGCTGCCTGCTGCAGTCTTCTTCCCTTTCCTCTATCCCATGGCAGATATGACTGGCCTTTTGCCCGCTTGCCCTTATGGGGACGAAAGGACTGAGGCTGAAAAGACGTTGTCTTTTTCTCCTTTATACGGCAATACTTCCATGAGCCGTTTGGAATCTGCATCACCTGACCACTGTCGTGTCCATAAACAACTTCTGGCAGATATGGACATCGCACTTACTCTTGATGCCAGAGTGCAAATATCCCTCTGTGCATCTCGCATATATAAAAATGCATCCTTCAAATGCTCTATAGTCAATAAAATACTGTCCCTGTCAAGGGTATCAATATTTTCAGTCAGGGAATCCGACCAAGCCACCCCAGCGCTGCACATCCAGGCTGAGGCGATCGCTGGTCGCAGTATAACACCAGTATGTGTGTATATACTTTTTAGGATATTTTCCAGCCTCCTATCAGCTGGCTCCTTGAGGGCGGCCCTATCTGGAGACGGTACCGCCACTTGTTTTGATAAGCGTGTGAGCGCCTTATCCACCCTAAGGGGTGTTTCCCAACGCGCCCTAACTTCTGGCGGGAAAGGGTATACCGCCAATAATTTTCTATCGGGGGAAACCCACGCATCATCACACACTTCATTTAATTTATCTGATTCAGGAAAAACTACAGGTAGTTTTTTCACACTCCACATAATACCCTTTTTTGTGGTACTTGTAGTATCAGAAATATGTAACACCTCCTTCATTGCCCTTAACAAGTAACGTGTGGCCCTAAAGGAAAATACGTTTGTTTCTTCACCGTCGACACTGGAGTCAGTGTCCGTGTCGACCGACTGAGGTAAAAATAAGATTTTACTTACCGATAAATCTATTTCTCGTAGTCCGTAGTGGATGCTGGGACTCCGTAAGGACCATGGGGAATAGCGGCTCCGCAGGAGACAGGGCACAATAATAAAAGCTTAAGGATCAGGTGGTGTGCACTGGCTCCTCCCCCTATGACCCTCCTCCAAGCCTCAGTTAGGATACTGTGCCCGGACGAGCGTACATAATAAGGAAGGATATTGAATCCCGGGTAAGACTCATACCAGCCACACCAATCACACCGTACAACTCGTGATCTGAACCCAGTTAACAGTATGATAAACGCAAAGGAGCCTCTGAAAAGATGGCTCACAACAATAATAACCCGAATTTTTGTAACAATAACTATATACAAGTATTGCAGACAATCCGCACTAGGGATGGGCGCCCAGCATCCACTACGGACTACGAGAAATAGATTTATCGGTAAGTAAAATCTTATTTTCTCTGACGTCCTAGTGGATGCTGGGACTCCGTAAGGACCATGGGGATTATACCAAAGCTCCCAAACGGGCGGGAGAGTGCGGATGACTCTGCAGCACCGAATGAGAGAACTCCAGGTCCTCCTCAGCCAGGGTATCAAATTTGTAGAATTTAGCAAACGTGTTTGCCCCTGACCAAGTAGCTGCTCGGCAAAGTTGTAAAGCCGAGACCCCTCGGGCAGCCGCCCAAGATGAGCCCACTTTCCTTGTGGAATGGGCTTTTACTGATTTTGGCTGTGGCAATCCTGCCACAGAATGTGCAAGCTGAATTGTACTACAAATCCAACGAGCAATAGTCTGCTTAGAAGCAGGAGCACCCAGCTTGTTGGGTGCATACAGGATAAACAGCGAGTCAGATTTTCTGACTCCAGCCGTCCTGGAAACATATATTTTCAAGGCCCTGACAACGTCAAGCAACTTAGAGTCCTCTAAGTCCCTAGTAGCCGCAGGTACCACAATAGGTTGGTTCATGTGAAATGCAGAAACCACCTTAGGTAGAAATTGAGGACGAGTCCTCAATTCCGCCCTGTCAGAATGAAAAATTAAGTAAGGGCTTTTATATGATAAAGCCGCCAATTCTGACACACGCCTGGCTGAAGCCAAGGCTAACAGCATCGACACCTTCCATGTGAGATATTTTAAGTCCACAGTGGAAAGTGGTTCAAACCAATGTGACTTTAGAAAACTCAACACAACATTGAGATCCCAAGGTGCCACTGGAGGCACAAAAGGAAGCTGTATGTGCAGCACCCCTTTTACAAATGTCTGAACTTCAGGTACTGAAGCCAGTTCTTTCTGGAAGAAAATCGACAGGGCCGAAATTTGAACCTTAATGGATTCTAATTTTAGGCCCATAGACAGTCCTGTTTGCAGGAAATGAAGGAAACGACCCAGTTGAAATTCCTCTGTAGGGGCCTTCTTGGCCTCACACCACGCAACATATTTACGCCAAATGCGGTGATAATGTTTTGCGGTTACGTCCTTCCTGGCTTTGACCAGAGTAGGGATGACTTCTTCTGGAATGCCTTTTTCCTTCAGGATCCGGCGTTCAACCGCCATGCCGTCAAACGCAGCCGCGGTAAGTCTTGGAACAGACAAGGCCCCTGCAGTAGCAGGTCCTTTCTTAGAGGTAGAGGCCACGGTTCGTCCGTGAGCATCTCTTGAAGTTCCGGGTACCAAGTCCTTCTTGGCCAATCCGGAACCACGAGTATAGTTCTTACTCCTCTCCTTCTTATGATTCTCAGTACTTTTGGTATGAGAGGCAGAGGAGGGAACACATACACTGACTGGTACACCCACGGCGTTACCAGAGCGTCCACCGCTATTGCCTGAGGGTCCCTTGACCTGGCGCAATATCTGTCAAGTTTTTTGTTTAGACGTGACGCCATCATGTCCACCTTTGGTTTTTCCCAACGGTTTACAATCAGGTGGAAGACTTCTGGGTGAAGTCCCCACTCTCCCGGGTGAAGGTCGTGTCTGCTGAGGAAGTCTACTTCCCAGTTGTCCACTCCCGGAATGAACACTGCTGACAGTGCTATCACATGATTTTCCGCCCAGCGAAGAATCCTTGCAGCTTCTGCCATTGCCCTCCTGCTTCTCGTGCCGCCCTGTCTGTTTACGTGGGCGACTGACGTGATGTTGTCCGATTGGATCAACACCGCCTGACCCTGAAGCAGAGGTTTTGCTTGACTTAGGGCATTGTAAATGGCCCTTAGTTCCAGAATGTTTATATGAAGAGATGTTTCCATGCTTGACCACAAGCCCTGGAAATTCCTTCCCTGTGTGACTGCTCCCCAGCCTCTCAGGCTGGCATCCGTGGTTACCAGGATCCAATCCTGAATGCCAAATCTGCGGCCCTCTAGTAGATGAGCACTCTGCAGCCACCACAGGAGAGACACCCTTGTCCTTGGCGACAGGGTTATCCGCTGATGCATCTGAAGATGCGATCCGGACCATTTGTCCAGTAGATCCCACTGAAACGTTCTTGCATGGAATCTTCCGAATGGAATCGCTTCGTAAGAAGCCACCATTTTTCCCAGGACCCTCGTGCACTGATGCACTGAGACCTGGCCCGGTTTTAGGAGGTTCCTGACTAGCTCGGATAACTCCCTGGCCTTCTCCTCCGGGAGAAACACCTTCTTCTGGACTGTGTCCAGAATCATTCCTAGGAACAGTAGACGTGTCGTTGGAATCAGCTGCGATTTTGGAATATTTAGAATCCACCCGTGCTGACGTAACACTACCTGAGATAGTGCCACTCCGACTTCTAACTGTTCCCTGGACCTTGCCCTTATCAGGAGATCGTCCAAGTAAGGGATAATTAAGATGCCTTTTCTTCGTAGAAGAATCATCATTTCGGCCATTACCTTGGTAAAGACCCGAGGTGCCGTGGACAATCCAAACGGCAGCGTCTGAAACTGATAATGACAGTTTTGTACTACAAACCTGAGGTACCCTTGGTGAGAAGGGTATATTGGGACGTGGAGATAAGCATCTTTGATGTCCAGAGACACCATATAGTCCCCTTCTTCCAGGTTCGCTATCACTGCTCTGAGTGACTCCATCTTGAATTTGAACCTTTTTATGTAAGTGTTCAAGGATTTCAGATTTAAAATTGGTCTCACCGAGCCGTCCGGCTTCGGTACCACAAACAGCGTGGAATAATACCCCTTTCCCTGTTGTAGGAGGGGTACCTTGATTATCACCTGCTGGGAATACAGCTTGTGAATGGCTTCCAAAACTGCCTCCCTGTCGGAGGGAGACTTTGGTAAAGCAGACTTCAGGAACCGACGAGGGGGAAACGCCTCGAATTCCAGTTTGTACCCCTGCGATACTACCTGTAGAATCCAGGGATCCACTTGCGAGTGAGCCCACTGCGCGTTGAAATTCTTGAGACGGGCCCCCACCATGTCTGAGTCTGCTTGTAAAGCCCCAGCGTCATGCTGAAGACTTGGCAGAAGCAGGGGAGGGCTTCTGCTCCTGGGAAGCGGCTGCATGGTGCAGTCTTTTTCCTCTTCCTCTGCCCCGGGGCAGAAAAGAGTGGCCTTTTGCTCGCTTGTACTTATGGGAACGAAAGGACTGAGTTTGAAAAGACGGTGTCTTTTTCTGCTGATGTGAAGTGACCTGGGGTAAAAAGGTGGATTTTCCAGCCGTTGCCGTGGCCACCAGGTCCGATAGACCAGCCCCAAATAACTCCTCCCCTTTATACGGCAATACTTCCATGTGCCGTTTGGAATCCGCATCCCCTGACCACTGTCGCGTCCATAATGCTCTTCTGGCAGAGATGGACATAGCACTTACTCTTGATGCCAGGGTGCAAATATCCCTCTGTGCATCACGCATATATAGCAATGCATCCTTTAAATGTTCTATAGTTAACAAAATATTGTCCCTATCCAGGGTATCAATATTCTCAGTCAGGGAATCCGACCATGCGACTCCAGCACTGCACATCCAGGCTGAGGCGATTGCTGGTCGCAGTATAACACCAGTATGTGTGTATATACTTTTTAGGATATTTTCCAGCCTTCTATCAGCTGGTTCTTTGAGGGTGGCCGTATCAGGAGACGGTAACGCTACTTGTTTAGATAAACGTGTGAGCGCCTTATCTACCCTAGGGGGTGTTTCCCAACGCGCCCTAACCTCTGGCGGGAAAGGATATAGTGCTAATAATTTATTAGAAATTAGCAGTTTTTTATCGGGGGAAACCCACGCTTTATCACACACCTCATTTAATTCATCTGACTCAGGAAAAACTATTGGTAGTTTTTTCACACCCCACATAATACCCTTTTTTGTGGTACTTGTAGTGTCAGAAATGTTCAATGCCTCCTTCATTGCCGTGATTATGTAACATGTGGCCCTACTGGACATTACGTTTGTCTCGTCACCGTCGACACTAGACTCAGTATCTGTGTCTGGGTCTGTGTCGACCCACTGAGGTGACGGGCGTTTTAGGGCCCCTGACGGTGTCTGAGACGCCTGGACAGGCACTAATTGATTTGCCGGCTGTCTCATGTCGTCAACAGTTTTTTGCAAAGTGCTGACATTATCACTTAATTGTTTAAATACAATCATCCAGTCAGGTGTCGACTCCCTAGGGGGTGACATCACTAACACAGGCAACTGCTCCGCCTCCACATCATTTTCCTCCTCATACATGTCGACACACGCGTACCGACACACAGCACACACACCGGGAATGCTCTGATAGAGGACAGGACCCCACTTAGCCCTTTGGAGAGACAGAGGGAGAGTCTGCCAGCACACACCCAGCGCTATATATATATATATATATATATATATACACAGGGATAACCTTATATAAGTGTTACTCCCTTATAGCTGCTATTTATATCGTTATTTGCTGCCAAAAGTGCCCCCCCTTCTCTTTTTTACCCTGATTCTGAAGCAGGACTGCAGGGGAGAGTCAGGGAGCCGTCCTTCCAGCGGAGCTGTGAGGGAAAATGGCGCTTGTGTGCTGAGGAGATAGGCTCCGCCCCTTCACGACGTCCTTATCTCCCGCTTTTTTGTGTAAAAATGGCAGGGGTTAAAATACATCCATATAGCCCAGGAGCTATACGTGATGTATTCTTTTTGCCACCTAAGGTATATTCTGTTATATTGCATCTCAGGGCGCTCCCCCCCCCCAGCGCCCTGCACCCTCAGTGACCGGAGTGTGAAGTGTGCTGAGAGCAATGGCGCACAGCTGCGGTGCTGTGCGCTACCTTAGTCTGAAGACAGGATGTCTTCTGCCGCCGATTTCACCGGACCTCTTCGTCTTTTCTGGCTCTGTAAGGGGGACGGCGGCGCGGCTCCGGTGACCCATCCAGGCTGTACCTGTGATCGTCCCTCTGGAGCTAATGTCCAGTAGCCTAAGAAGCCCAATCCACTCTGCACGCAGGTGAGTTCGCTTCTTCTCCCCTTAGTCCCACGATGCAGTGAGCCTGTTGCCAGCAGGACTCACTGAAAATAAAAAACCTAAACTAAACTTTTATTCTAAGCAGCTCAGGAGAGCCACCTAGATTGCACCCTTCTCGGCCGGGCACAAAAATCTAACTGAGGCTTGGAGGAGGGTCATAGGGGGAGGAGCCAGTGCACACCACCTGATCCTTAAGCTTTTATTATTGTGCCCTGTCTCCTGCAGAGCCGCTATTCCCCATGGTCCTTACGGAGTCCCAGCATCCACTAGGACGTCAGAGAAAGGACGTTTTAACGCCCCTGACGGTGTTTGAGACGCCTGGACAGGTACTAATTGGTTTGCCGGCCGTCTCATGTCGTCAACCGACCTCACGTAATTCCTTAAATAAGCCATCCATTCCGGTGTCGACTCCCTAGAGAGTGACATCACCCTTACAGGCAATTGCTCCGCCTCCTCACCAACATCGTCCTCATACATGTCGACACACACGTACCGACACACAGCACACACACAGGGAATGCTCTGATAGAGGACAGGACCCCACTAGCCCTTTGGAGAGACAGAGGGAGAGTTTGCCAGCACACACCAAAACGCTATAATTATACAGGGACAACCTTTATATAAGTGTTTTTCCCTTATAGCATCTTAATATATATAATCATATCGCCAAATAAGTGCCCCCCCTCTCTGTTTTAACCCTGTTTCTGTAGTGCAGTGCAGGGGAGAGCCTGGGAGCCTTCCCACCAGCATTTCTGTGAGGGAAAATGGCGCTGTGTGCTGAGAATAGGCCCCGCCCCCTTTTCGGCGGGCTTCTTCTCCCGTTTTTCTGAGACCTGGCAGGGGTTAAATACATCACATATAGCCCCTGGGGCTATATGGATGTATCTTTTAGCCAGTATAGGTATTTCATTGCTGCCCAGGGCGCCCCCCGCACCCTCCGTGACCGCTGGTGTGAAGTGTGTGACAACAATGGCGCACAGCTGCAGTGCTGTGCGCTACCTCATGAAGACTGAAAAGTCTTCTGCCGCCGGTTCTGGACCTCTTCACTTTTCGGCATCTGCAAGGGGGGTCGGCGGCGCGGCTCCGGGACCGGGACTCCATGGCTGGGCCTGTGGTTCGATCCCTCCTGGAGCTAATGGTGTCCAGTAGCCTAAGAAGCCAATCCATCCTGCACGCAGGTGAGTTCACTTCTTCTCCCCTAAGTCCCTTGTTGCAGTGAGCCTGTTGCCAGCAGGACTCACTGTAAAATAAAAAACCTAAAAACTTTTTCTAAGCAGCTCTTTAAGAGAGCCACCTTGATTGCACCCTGCTCGGACGGGCACAAAAACCTAACTGAGGTTTGGAGGAGGGTCATAGGGGGAGGAGCCAGTGCACACCACCTGATCCTAAAGCTTTATTTTTGTGCCCTGTCTCCTGCGGAGCCGCTAATCCCCCATGGTCCTGACGGAGTCCCAAGCATCCACTAGGACGTCAGAGAAAAATACAAATAATTGCTTTACACGACGGCGGAAAGACTTTTCCAGTGCATGCATGGTTTAGAGCAGTTTGAAGGGTCTGATAGATGTTAAGTGGAAAACTACAGACTTCTCTTTCCTGCTCTCCAAACCTCAACTAATACCTCACTTCTGTTCTCCGTACCTCACACCTCCTGCTTGACAAAACCCAGCTCCAATACCTCACTCTTCCAGCTCTACATACTCCTCCCCAATACCCCACATCTGCCTCTCCATCCCCCCCCCCCCCCCCCCCCCAATACCTCACCCTTCCTGCCCTCCATAGCCCCACCCCTCATGCCATACATAACCCCTCCCCCATACCTAACTCCTTATACTCTCCATACCCCCTCTAAGTACCACACTCCTCCAATACCGGCTCAGTCCCTGTATAAGCACCTTGAGTGTGAGCGGATCCCGGGCCGCCCGCCCCCCTGTGGGGAGTCTCTGCAGCGGCTCCCGGGACAGGAAGATCACCGGCCCCGCTCCCTCCTCCGCAGCCAAAGTCCGCGGCAACAAACAGCAGCGCGCTCTTCCCGCATCCGGTGGCCCCAGGAGTAGCAGCGGGGCCCCATGGCGGCTGGGGTCGCCCATCGGACCCATCACCCGGCTCAGCGGATCCCGAACGTTCAAGTGAGTGGCGGGAGCAGCCCAGCTCCGTGCACACCCTGAGCAGCAGCCGAGACATCGTCACCCGGTGGCGGCAGCTCCGGTTCCTCTCGTGCAGCTGCTGCTGCCACTCTGTTAGTCACTATGACCGCCAGGAGGCGCCATCTTATGCCGGACAGTCTCTGGCTTCTGATTGGCTGAGTCTCCGGGGAGAGCGGAGAATGTAGTTCGCCGATTGGCTGATATAATCACAGTCACTTTAGCAGGTCATGTGACGGCTGCAGTCACGTGGTCGTACTGTGCTTTGGCGGGCTCTGCTGCTGCTGCGTTCGTGTGCAGGCTGCATGTGTTCTGTAGCTGAGAGCAGCAGAGGACGAGGTGGGGAGATCATCATCCGGATGGAGAGCAATGTGTGGGAAATATGAGGTGGGGGAGGGGGCAGGTATTTGTATACCCCCCTATTTCTCTAACGTCCTAGTGGATGCTGGGGACCTCCGTAAGGACCATGGGGAATAGACGGGCCTCCGCAGGAGACAGGGCACTTTAAGAAAGAATTAGGATACTGGTGTGCACTGGCTCCTCCCTCTATGTCCCTCCTCCAGACCTCAGTTTGAATCTGTGCCGGACGAGCTGGGTGCACCTTAGTGAGCTCTCCTGAGCTTGCTAAAAAAGAAGTATTTTGTTAGGATTTTTTATTTTCAGAGAGGATCTGCTGGCAACAGACTCTCTGCTACGTGGACTGAGGGGAGAGAAGCAGCCCTACTCACTAGAAAATAGGTCCTGCTTCTTAGGCTACTGGACACCATTAGCTCCAGAGGGATCGTACACAGGAACGCACCCTTGGTCGTCCGATCCCGGAGCCGCGCCGCCGTCCCCCTCGCAGAGCCAGAAGACAGAAGCCGGCGTGAGAAGCAAGAAGACTTAGAAATCGGCGGCAGAAGACTCCAGTCTTCATATGAGGTAGCGCACAGCACTGCAGCTGTGCGCCATTGCTCCCACACTAAACCCACACACTCCGGTCACTGCAGGGCGCAGGGGGGGGGCGCCCTGGGCAGCAATTGGGTACCTCTTGCAAAAGCAGCATATATACAGTTGGGCACTGTATATATGCATGAGCCCCCGCCATTATTTTTACACAAAACACGGGACAGAAGCCCGCCGCTGAGGGTCGGAGCTTCTTCCTCAGCACTCACCAGCGCCATTTGCTCTCCACAGCTCCGCTTAGAGGAAGCTCCCCAGGCTTGTATATATATAAAGCGCTAACAGGTCTGGGCAGTCATTTTACTGGCCTCAGTACCGGGATAGGCGCTGGGTGTGAGCTGGCAGAACTCTCTCTGTGTCTCTCTTGCAGGCTTTATTATGGGTCTGTCTCCTATAGCCCCAGTGTGGTTGTGGGTGTCGGTACGTGTGTGTCGACATGCC